>NC_092039.1:46112564-46214386 GCF_003086295.3 Arachis hypogaea | reverse complement strand
TTGGGGGAAGTGGACCATCACTAAAGCAATGTGCGATCTCGGGGGCAAGTATTAATTTTGATACCCGGTTCTCCCCTGGGTAAAAAAACTGGCATATAGAGGAAGTCAAAACCAGTACAAATGTCCTCTGGAGCTGGTAAGATAAGTCAATGGTATACCCCAGGGGTGTAATTGAAAATCTTTGGTCAAGGTGGACAGTTTTATATACCCTGCTGATTTTGTGGTTCTGGATTCAAACGAGGATGATGGTGACTCTGTTATATGGGAAGGCCAATCTTGGCCACTGCTAGAGCTATCATAGACATAGAGGAAGGGAATTAACCCTCAGGATGCATGATCAAAGTGTCACTCTGAAGGTACTACCAGAGGCACAATTTAGCAAGGAGAAGAAAGACTATATGAAATTGACAAGGGAGAGTCACAGTTGAAGGAAGAAAATGACAAGAAGAGTCAAGGCAACATCCCAAAGATAAGAGTTGTACAGATTGAAGAAGGAGCCCAAGAGGACATTAGAGTATTAGCCACTGAGAAGAAAAGTCCCCAAGTGAAACCCAAGGCCAGAAAAGAAAGATCAACAAAAGGAAAGATGAGAGGCAGAAACAAGACAAAAAGGGGTTGAAAGAACAGGAAGATCCCAACAGAGGGGCTGTCCAAAGGTGACAAAGTGCAACTGATATATCAACAGTTGGGGGCAAATCAACAAACTGAGGACTACTACACTGTCAGAAACATACTCTCATTAGAGCATGCTGAAATTGAACACCAGAAAACAAAGAGAGAATCACAGTCAGGGGAGACAAATTGAGGCTCTACAAGCACCAACCACCATAAAAGAAAGCCTCAATGTCAAGCTAATGACAATAAAAGAGCGCTCCATGGGAGGCAACCCATGTTTTAAAATTCATGTCATTTTAAATTCAATAAGTTATGATCATTTGAGCATGAATTTTTTTTTCTTTCATGAACAGGTCCATTAACTGCATGCATTATTTGAAACATATGCTGAGAATTCTAAGTTTGGTGTGCTTCAAGCACATTAAAACAATGTTACAAACAATTTTGTTTTACATGCTTAAAGTGTCTTAACAAAGCATATGGCCAAACACTAAGTTTGGTGTGCACATAGGTTCATGAAAAAAAAAAAATTGGAAATTCATGCATCAATGATCATACAATTGTTATTTTTCAAAATCTAATAAATAAATTTTTTTTTCGGTAATGAAGGCATCAATTGTGATGTACCCTTTGTCAAGAAACAAGTTTGGTGTTCATCAAACTTTGATGCACCAATTTAGAGACACAATTGATCCTTCATGAAAAAAAAAGAGGAAAAAGAAGAAAGTATGATGAAAACAATTCTTATAAACATTTAATTAAGTGTGACATTGAGATTTCACTAATTGGAGGAAGGGGCACAATTTTCCTATTAACCAAACCTTAAGTTTGGTGTCCTCCAAGGAAAGTCACGGTTTAAATGAATATAAGGATTGATGATTAGTATAATGTTAATAAAAGAAACACTCTAGCCACGGTTGGATAAGCTAATGTATGTTGTCTTGTTGTGATGATTAGGTAGTCAAAGAATCTTCAATGAAAGAGACAAGACAAAGGGAAGCATAGCATGAGGACAAAATCTCATCACATCAAAAAGAGAATCTGCCACTCCATGATATGATCACGGCAAAGACAATTGAGGAAGCAAGTTTTGTCTTCATTCATCCTTACATGCACACCTTTGATTCACATAGTATCCAATTGCATCCTAGCCTTTCATTGTTCATTTAAATAACACACCACCTTCAAGCCATGCACATGACCGAATCCTTACACTCCAACCTTGTAAACTTCATTCCCTTCATCACTTCTCAATATAATAAGCTCAGCCTCAAACTTTCTCTTACTCCATACACACATAAAAATCTCCAAACACTCTTCACTCCTTCTAAAAGCTCATGGCCTCTTCTTCAAAAACCAAACGAAGAAAAGGAAAAGAGCCTATGGTGGAGGAGAGCACCCCTGAATATGACCGATGGAGATTCAGATCTTCATACCATCAATTGCAAATGGAGTGGATGAACGACAAAAAGATCTATCCAGAAATTCCATTCTTATTGCCGGATGATGAATGCCAAGAAATGAAGAACAAAATTCAAAAGAGGAGGTGGGAAGAACTTGCATCACCAGCCACTCGAATCAATGCCAATATTATAAGAGAGTTTTATGCAAATGTCCCAAGGCTTGACATGCGTGAGCCCCCAACATACAAGAGCTATGTGCGGGGAGTGGAAGTAGACTTTAGCTCGGATGCAATCAAGAAAGTCTTGGGGCTAAAGTCAGTCCACTTTAGTGAACCAGGATACCAACAAAGATTGAATGAAGATCAGGATTATGATGAGATTGCTAGGGATATCTGTTTGGAGAACTCTGAGTGGGAAGGAGATGACAGAAACAGATATAAGTATTTGAAGAGATGTAACCTCACCCTGGAAGCAAAAGGATGGTATGAGCTGATGAAAAGATCAATTCTGGGCACAGTAAACACCTCAGAAGTTAACAGGGAGAGAGCTGTGATGTTGCATTGCATCATGGTGGGAGGAGAGATCAAGGTTCATGAGATCCTTGCAAAAGATATCCAACGGGTTGCTGAGAAGAATTCGGCCGGGTCTGGTTGTACTACCTGTTCCGAGGGTTACCTGAAACGTGTAGCTCGGTCGTCTGGAGAGGCCCGAGGTGGGGGTTCAGGGACCCGAGCTTGATATGCAGAGTGATTGGTGGTTGTACCTGCAATGACACTCCGATGCTTAAGTTAGCATGGGTCCAAGCAGATATGTGTAGAATGTGGAATGAATGTCATACCTGGGTGCTCCAGTGTATTTATAGTAGTTGGCCGTGATCTTCCCTGGATAAGATATTCTTATCTTATCTTATCTTTGGGAGTTTTATCTCTATCTTTGTGGAACCGCCTTTTCTAGGCCTTTTCGGCCTTTAGGTTTTGGGCTGCGTTCCTTTTGATGGGCCTTCCTTGCTTTATTGTCCGAGGTCCGACCTTTAGGCGTGAGCCTTAGGACGAGGTCGGACCTTTTATGAATTTGCCGAGTTGGAGGAGCCCGGTCAGGGTATGAACAGTGCCCCTGCCCGAGTTCGTCCTTTTTGGGAGGTCAAGCTCGGGCATAGTAGTTTTTCAAAATTCAAAAATGGCCGTTCCTGCATTTATTGCATTTTACCGTTTTTCCTCGATTTCCTTTCGGGCTCTGTGAAGGCTTTATTTATTTGCCCCTTTTCCTTCTTTTTCTGCGTTTTTGTTTTTCTTTATCCTTTTCGAGCACTGCTTCTTCTTTCTCTTTGCTCTGCTTCCCCGAATCTCTCCGTGTGTCTTTCTGGGGTTTCCTCTGTGCCGTCGCTTCGTTCTCCTTGCTTCGGAGCTCGTCGTCTTCGTTTCTTTCTTCCAGGTTTGTTCCCATGTTTCTCTTTTCTTGTGCACATATGCTTCTGTTCTTTGTGTGGCTCTTGTTTGTTTCTTTTTCTTTATGCCTGGGTTGCCCCGAAAAGAGGCGCCGCCATTGCTTGTTGTTTGTATATGGGGGGGTTCTTTTTGTTCTCTGGTATTTTTTGTTCCGGGTTGCCGCATTTTCTTCGTGGGATTTTTATTTCTTGCTTTGCTGAATGGGTTTTCGCTGTCTTCTTTATGTGATTTTGCTTGCTGTTGTATTCTTCTTTGTAGGTAAGAATTTTATGTCTCGAAAGGTTCTTCAAGCGATGTCGACTAAGATTCCATGTGGTCTTGGTTGGGTAGACCCTCTTCCTATAAGAGTCCCTTCTGTGGTAGATTCTGAGTATTTAGCTAGGTTCCGTAGGCACTGTAGCATATGTGAAAATAGAGAGTCTGAGAGGGATTATGAACTAGTAGCCCCGGATTCCAAGGAGAGAGTGTGCTTCCCGCCCTTAGATAGTTCCGAGAAGCTCTTCTTTTATGCTTATGATTGTTTTTTCTCTAAGCTGAGTGTCCGACTTCCTTTTACCGATCTGGAGTCCGAGGTGTTATGGTCTTGTAATCTTGCCCCTACGCAGCTCCATCCAAATTCTTGGGCGTTTTTAAAGCTGTTTCAACTTTTGTGTCAGTTTTTGGGCGTCGCTCCCTCTATTTCTCTTTTCTCCTATTTGTTTGTGTTGACGAAGCCGGGGTCGGGCGGAGGGAAGGTATCTTGGGTTTCTTTTAGGGCTAACCAGGGAAGGAAGTTTTGTAACCTGTATGATGAGTCCTTTCATGATTTTAAGAACTTTTATTTCAAGGTCCGGGCTACTGGAGACGTCCGACCTTTCTTTCTAGATGAGAGTGGGGAGCCTTCTTTTCCTCTTTGTTGGCAGGAGAATGTAGTGTCTACTAAGTATACCCTTGAGAGTCTAGATGAGGTGGAGCAGGCTTTTGTGGGTGTGGTAAGCAGTTTATGGGGTCGGGCGCCTCACTTGGACACGAAGAAAATGTTGGGAGATCCAAGCCTTCTCCGTTCCGAGTTAGGTAGTTCCCGACCTCTCCGAGATTCATCTTTTTTAGTATTTTGGCTTTGCTTGTTTTGATGGAATTTCTGTTGTGGTAATCCTTTTCTTTTATTTCTGCAGAGATGTCTTCTCAGGCGGATTCCATGAAGTACCTTCGTCGGACGAAAAAGTCTGTGGCTGCTCGAAATATCGAGGCTGGGGAGGCTTCTGCCCGATCTTCTCCGAAGAAGACTACTGTGGGTGTCACTACTCGGTCGAAGACTATTCCGACTCCCCAGTTCCGAGCTATAAATCAAGATCCTCCGACCTCTGGACCCGGTCACTCTTCCCCGCCTTCGTCCTCGGGTCCTCCTCCCAAGAAACAGAAGACCTCTCAAGAGCTTGCGGGTTTTAATGACAAGGATTTTGATGCTCTTGGTTGGATTGAACAGCATATTCTCCCTCAGACTTTTATTTCTACTGATGATGTGTCTATGGAGCACCATTTTCAGTATATGGCGCGGAGTTGTGTCCGGATGGCTAGTCTTCATGCCGCTATTGCCCGGGAGTTCAAGAAATCCCCCATTGGTGCGACCAGCTCCCGACTTGAGAAGGCTCAGTCTGAATTCGAGAGGATTAGTGAACTGAAGGCTGCTAGGATTACTGAGCTGGAGGCATCTTTGGAGAAAGAGAAAGCTAAGGCTACCGCGGCTGTGGCGGCAGCGAATGCATCTGAGGAGATGGCGAAGGCGGCTACAGAGAATTATACTCGGACATATGCTGAGCTTGTGGAGACAAAGGAGAGATTGCGATCCGCTCAGGATGATTTTTACGAGCTAGAAGGTCATGTGGCTAAGGGTATGGATGCTATGTTTGAAAATTTGAAGGTTCAGGTCTGGGTTCTTGCTCCTGACCTGGATCTGAGCTTATTCAGTACGGATAACGTTGTTGTGGAGGGAAAGATTGTTCCTGCTCCCAACGAGGATGAGGTTCCGGTGTCCGACCCCAAAGTTCCGGTTGCGAACCCGACTTCACCTTTGGCCGGGGATGGATCTGGTGAGGAGGTTTTAAACCGAGATGACGGTGCCGTCGATGCTGTCCCGATTTCTATGTTTCCTCCGCAGCCTTCTGTTGATGTGGAGTCCGGAAAGGATCTTGATTCTCTGTAATCCTTTTATCTTTGGTTTTTTGCCCGGCCTGTGGGCTCTTTTGTTTTTGGATGGTTTCTGTGAATGCTTTGGACACCTTTTTGCTATTAGCTACTTGTAGTAACTTTTTAGCTTATTATGCGGTGTTTTGTTCGCGTTTTGACTTTTTGTTCCGCTTTTATGCTTTTTAGTTGTTTTTGGATAACAACCTTTTAGCTAGCGCTTGAAACTTTTGTTTTAGCCTTTCCTTTGATTTCGTTTTTTCGCTTGTACTTTTTAGTTGTATAGCAACTTTTTAGTAAGCGTTTTCGAAATCTTTGTTTTCGCCGTTTTAAGGCTTCTTTCTCGGATCCGGGCTTTTTCTTGGACCTCGGGTGGGGCGGTCGAGTACTTCCCTTTGTTGGGCCCGACCTTGTCGTTGGTCGGCCCTTTAAGTTATTTTTGTAATCTCTTTTTATTTGGCTTTTTGAGCCTTTTCAGAGTTGCTTTATAACTTCTCACATTAATTTGAACCTCGTCGCTTTATCTTGCCGACCTTGTGTGGTCTCTTGGCAATGATTTTTTGCGTTTTGCCGAGCATAAATTAATGCGCCTTGGCGGGGTACTTTCCAGGATTTGTTTCATCATGTGGAAGAAAAGAGAAAAATTCTATTAGTATTAAAAAAGAAAGAATATTTACAGAATGTTTACCCTTGGCTAGGTCGGGTGCCTTTCTCGACCGGGTGTCTCATTAAAAAACCTTTGCAGGAAAAAGAGTACACCTCGGGTTATATTTTTCTAGCTATAGTATCGTCTTAGATTACAGGCGTGCCAGGCCCTGGGCAGCTCATTGCCTTCTAGGTCGGATACTTTGTAATAGCCTGTTCCTAAGACTTCTGTTACCTTGTAGGGTCCTTTCCAATTTGCAGCTAGCTTTCCTTCTCCCGACTTTTGTGTTCCGATGTCATTTCGGATTAGAATTAGGTCGTGAATGGAGAAGCTTCGCTTTATTACTTTCTGATTGTATCTGAGGGCCGTTCGACGTTTTAAGGCTTCTTCTCGGATCCGGGCTCTTTCTCGGACCTCGGGGAGGAGGTCGAGTTCTTCCTTTTGTGCCTGCGGGTTACCTTCTTCGTTGTAGAAGATGACTCTGGGTGACCCTTCATCTATTTCGATAGGAATCATTGCCTCCATCCCGTAAGCTAGTCGGAATGGCGATTCTCCCGTTGTAGAGTGTGGAGTTGTCCGATATGCCCATAGTACCTGGGGGAGCTCCTCGGCCCATGCCCCTTTGGCCTCTTGGAGTCTTCGTTTTAACCCGGCCAAGATGACTTTATTTGCGGCCTCTGCTTGTCCATTGGCTTGTGGGTGCTCGACTGAGGTGAATTGCTGTTTGATTTTTAGTTCGGCCGCCAAGTTCTGAAAACTTGTGTCCGTGAACTGTGTTCCATTGTCTGTTGTGATGGAGTAGGGGACTCCGAACCTTGTGACAATGTTTTTGTATAGGAATTTGCGGCTTTTCTGAGCCGTAATGGTGGCTAAGGGTTCAGCTTCGATCCACTTTGTGAAGTAGTCGACCCCTACTATGAGGTATTTGACTTGCCCCGGTCCATGGGGGAACGGGCCGAGTAGGTCAAGTCCCCATTTTGCGAAGGGCCATGGTGCGGTGATGCTGATAAGGTCTTCGGGTGGTGCCTTGTGGAGATTGGCGTGTTTTTGGCAGGGGGGGCATATTTTCACAAATTCCGTGGCGTCTTTCTGCAAGGTTGGCCAGTAGAACCCGGCTCGGACTACTTTTTTGGATAATGCCCGAGCTCCGAGATGGTTCCCACACATGCCTCCGTGGACTTCTTCGAGGACGTTCTTCGTTTCTGAGGTCGGGACGCACCTAAGGAGGGGGTTTGAGAATCCTCTTCTGTATAATACGTCGTGAATTAGTGTATAATTCTGGGCGTCTTTCGTGAGTCTTTTAGCTTCCTTTCTTTCGGCGGGGAGAGTTCCCGACTTCAGGTAGTTGAGTATGGGGGTCATCCATCCTTGCTGTTGGTTGGATATATTTAGCGTTTCTTCCTCTCTTAGCACGGAGGGGGATTGTAAGGTTTCCTGGAGGAGACTTCTGTTGTTGCCTCCGGGCTTGGTGCTGGCGAGCTTTGAGAGGGTGTCTGCCCGGGCGTTTTGTTCCCGAGGTATGTGCTGAATCTGTATCTCTGAAAAGTGGCGTAGTTGTGCCTGTGTTTGGTCCAGGTATTTTTTCATGGTGGGGTCTTTGGCCTGGTAGCTTCCATTTACTTGTGATGTGACGACCTGGGAGTCGCTGAAGATCGTGATTTTCTGGGCTCCGACCTCTTCGGCTAGCTTTAGACCTGCTAGTAGGGCCTTGTATTCGGCTTGGTTGTTCGAAGCCTGGAACTCGAATTTTAGGGATAGTTCTATCCGTGTTCCTTGGTCGCTTTCGAGTATAACCCGGGCTCCGCTTCCAGTTTTGTTTGAGGACCCGTCGACATACAGGTTCCATGAGAGTGGGGTTCCAGGGGTCTCAGTGTATTCTGCGATGAAGTCGGCTAGATACTGAGATTTTATGGCAGTCCGGGTTTCATAGTGGAGGTCGAACTCGGACAGTTCCACCGCCCATTGCAGTATTCGTCCTGCCAGGTCTGTTTTTTGGAGGATGTGTCTCATGGGTTGGTTTGTCCGGACTTTTGATGGTGTGGGCTTGAAAGTAGGGACGGAGCCTCCGAGCTGTGAACACTAGGGCGTAGGTGAATTTTTCTATCTTCTGATAGTTTAATTCGGCCCCTTGTAGTGCTTTGCTTACAAAGTATATGGGGTGTTGTCCTTGGTCATTTTCTCGTATTAATGCTGAAGTGACTGCTCGATGTCCAACCGAGAGGTATAGTACGAGTTCTTCTCCTTTTAAAGGTCGGGTTAGGATTGGTGGTTGCCCGAGGAATTCCTTGAATTCTTGAAAGGTTTTTTCGCACTCCGGGGTCCATGAGAAGGATTTCCCTTTCTTTAGGAGTGAGTAGAGAGGTAGTGACTTTATTGCTGATCCTGCCAAGAATCTTGATAGGGCGGCTAGCCTTCCATTCAGTTGTTGTACTTCTTTGACACACGTCGGGCTCTTCATATTGAGTATCGCTTGGCATTTGTCCGGGTTCGCTTCGATGCCCCTTTGGGTCAGCATGAAGCCTAAGAACTTTCCGGCTTCTGCGGCGAAGGTGCACTTTGTCGGGTTAAGCCTCATGTTGTGTTTTCTGAGGGTGCCGAAGACACTGGTGAGGTCGGTCAGCAAGTTTCTGTCTTCTTGTGTCTTTACCAGCATGTCGTCGACGTACACCTCCAGCTGTAGTCCGATGTGCTCTGAGAACACTTTGTTCATTAGCCTCTGGTAGGTTGCCCCTGCGTTCTTCAGCCCGAAGGGCATTACCACGTAGCAGTAGTTTGCCCTTGGGGTTATGAACGAGGTCTTTTCTTGGTCGGGTCCGTGCATCGGGATTTGATTGTATCCTGAGTATGCGTCCATGAAGGAGAGATATCTGTAGCCTGAGGCTGCGTCTACTAAGGCGTCGATGTTTGGTAGCGGATATGGGTCTTTGGGGCAGGCTTTGTTGAGATCCGTGTAATCGACGCACATCCTCCATTTTCCGTTGGGCTTTTTTACCAGGACCACGTTTGCGAGCCATAGGGGGTATTTTACTTCCCTAATGAACCCTGCATCTAGCAGTGCTTGTATTTGTTCTTCTATTGCTTGCGTGCGCTCGGGTCCGAGCTTCCGGCGTCTTTGTTGGACAGGTCGGGATCCCGGGTACACTGATAGCTTATGGCACATCAGGTCGGGGCTTATGCCTGGCATGTCGGAGGCTTTCCAGGCGAAGAGGTCGGAATTCTCTCTTAAGAGGGTTATGAGTTCCTCTTTTAGGCCCGCTTCGAGGTTTGCTCCTATGTTTGTTATTTTTTCAGGTGTGTTCCCAATCTGGACTCTTTCGGTTTCTCCCTCTGGTTGTGGCCGAAGATCTTCTCGGGATTGAACTCGTCCGAGTTCTATTGTGTTGACCTCTTTCCCTTTTAGGCTCAGGCTTTCGTTGTAACATCGCCGCGCTAGTTTTTGGTCGCCTTTTAGGGTAGCGATTCCTTTTGCGGTAGGGAACTTCATACAGAGGTGTGGGGTCGAGACTATAGCTGCCAGTCTGTTTAGGGTTGGTCGCCCAATGAGGGCATTGTATGCTGAAGTGACGTCGACTATAATGTAGTCGATGCTTAATGTTTTAGATTGCTCGCCTTTTCCAAAGGTAGTGTGTAGCGAGATGTATCCTAAGGGATGGATCGGGGTATCCCCTAGCCCAAATAGGTCGGTGGGATAGGCCTTTAGTTCTTTTTCCTCAAGTCCGAGCTTGTCGAAGGCCGTTTTGAACAGGATATCTGCTGAGCTTCCCTGGTCAATCAGGGTTCGATGTAAGTTGGCGTTTGATAGGATAATGGTGATTACCATTGGATCGTCGTGCCCGGGTATTATCCCTTGAGCATCTTCTCGGGTAAATGAGATAGTAGGTAATTCGGGCAGGGGACTGTCTTCTCGGACGTGATAGACTTCTTTGAGGTGTCTTTTTCGCGAGGATCTGGATGTTCCTCCGCCTGCAAAACCTCCATTTATCATGTGAACGTGTCTTTCAGCGGTTCGCGGGGTTTGTTCGGCCCGATCTTCGTTATCTCCCCGCCTTCTCTTCCTGGTCTCTTCTCCTTTCTCTGCTATGTATCTGTTGAGTTTTCCTTCTCTGGCTAGCTTTTCTATAACATTTTTTAGGTCGTAGCAGTCGTTAGTAGAATGACCGTAGAGCTTGTGATATTCACAGTATTCGGACCGATCTCTCCCCGCTCTCTTGTGTTTTAGCGGTCGGGGCGGTGGGATCCTTTCGGTGTGGCATACTTCTCTGTAGATGTCTACCAGGGAGACTCGGAGGGGGGTGTAGTTGTAGTACTTCCGTGGCTTGTCCGAGTTGGGTTCTTCTTTCTTCTTCTGTTCCCGATCTCGATCTCGGAGTGGGTAGGTTGATTCCTTCCTAGAAGAGTCTCTTAGCTGGGTGGTTTCCTCCATGTTGATATATTTTTCTGCCCGCTCCTGCACCTCGTATAGGGAGGTCGGGTATCGTTTGGATAGGGATTGGCTAAACGGTCCCTCTTTTAGGCCGTTTGCTAGTCCCATGATGGCTGCTTCAGTGGGCAAGTGTTGTATGTCCAGGCAGGCTTTGTTGAATCGCTCCATGTATTCTCGGAGAGTTTCTTGGTTACCTTGTTTGATCCCGAGTAGACTGGGGGCATGTTTTGTCTTGTCCTTTTGAATAGAGAACTTTGTTAGGAATTTTTTGGTTAGGTCTTCGAAGCTGGTGATTGATCTTGGTGGCAGGTTGTCGAACCACTTCATGGCTGACTTGGTGAGAGTGGTGGGGAAGGCTTTGCACCGAATCGCGTCGGAGGCGTCGACTAGGTACATTCTGCTTCTGAAGTTGCTGAGGTGGTGACTTGGATCGGTGGTGCCGTCGTAGAGATCCATATCGGGTGGTTTGAAGTTTCGCGGTACCTTCTCCTTCATGATCTCTTGCGTGAAGGGATCATGGTTGCCTTCGGGGGTGGTGCCGCGTTCTGTCCGGTCTTTCAGGTTGGCCTCTATTTTCCGCAGTTTTTCTTCTAATTCTCTGCGCTTTCGAGTCTCCCTTCTCAGATCTTGTTCAGTTTCTTTCTGCTTCTTTATGTCTTCTTCGAGTTGTTTCAGTCGGTTCTGTTGTGCCCGGACTGCTTTTAGAATTTCCGAGCTCTTCTCTTTTTCGGAATTTTGTGGATCTTTGTTTGGGAGTGATGTCTTTGGGCGATTCTGTTTGTTTCCTCCTGGAGTGCGTGGTGATAGAGGGCTGTCCGGTCGTTCTCCGGTGTCAATTTCGTCCTCTTGTTCAGATGCAGCGCGGTCATTGTTGTGAGGGTCGTCCGCCATGGTAGAGGGATGACTTCTAGGTCCCCGGCAACGGCGCCAATGTTCCGAGGGTTACCTGAAACGTGTAGCTCGGTCGTCTGGAGAGGCCCGAGGTGGGGGTTCAGGGACCCGAGCTTGATATGCAGAGTGATTGGTGGTTGTACCTGCAATGACACTCCGATGCTTAAGTTAGCATGGGTCCAAGCAGATATGTGTAGAATGTGGGCTCCAGTGTATTTATAGTAGTTGGCCGTGATCTTCCCTGGATAAGATATTCTTATCTTATCTTATCTTTGGGAGTTTTATCTCTATCTTTGTGGAACCGCCTTTTCTAGGCCTTTTCGGCCTTTAGGTTTTGGGCTGCGTTCCTTTTGATGGGCCTTCCTTGCTTTATTGTCCGAGGTCCGACCTTTAGGCGTGAGCCTTAGGACGAGGTCGGACCTTTTATGAATTTGCCGAGTTGGAGGAGCCCGGTCAGGGTATGAACACTACCCAAGTACCATTTGGAGGTTGTGTGTGAAGGCTAAAGTACCAATGGAAGATGAGAATCCAAAGTGGATAAGCCAAGGCTTGCCCATAACCATTGAAAGAATGACAATGACTCCCGAAGCACATCAAGGCCGAAGACCACATGGAAGAAGGCAAAGAGAAGAACCAATGGAAGAAGATGAGCTACAACCAGAAGAAGAACCACAAGAAGAGGAGGAACAGCCGCACTTTTTCCCACATGGCAATATGGATATGACTCAAATGCAAGAAGCAATTGGAAGATTGTTGGTGGACGAAATTGTGATTTCTATCTTTTGAGCTTTAGCATATATTTACTCTTAGGGCACTGTTTATTTTCACAACTCCGTTCAACTAACCAGCAAGTGTACTGGGTCGTCCAAGTAATAAACCTTACGTGAGTAAGGGTCGAATCCACAGAGATTGTTGGTATGAAGCAAGCTATGGTCACCTTGCAAATCTCAGTTAGGCAGATTAAATTGGTTTATGATTTTTTGGAATAATTAATAATAAAAAGGAATAATAAAAGGATAGAAGACTTATGCAGATTCATTGGTGGGAATTTCAGATAAGCGGATGGAGATGCTGTAGAGCCCAGGGACGCCTGCTCTCCTACTGCTTCTACTCAATCCTTCTTACTCCTTTCCATGGCAAGCTTTGTATAGGGGTTCACCATCAACTGTGGCTACTTTCTTCCTCTCGGGGAAATATCCTGTGCGGCTGTCACTCGCACAGCTAACCAGTCTGGAGGCATCACCCATGGCTGATGGCTACATCCCATCCTCGCAGTGAAAACTAATGCTCACGCACTCTGTCACAGTACGGCTAATCACCGGTTGGTTCCCGCTCCTACTGGAATAGAATCCCTCTTTTGCGTCTGTCACTAACGCCCAGCAGGTTAAAGTTTGAAGCACGTCACAGTCATTCATTACCGGAATCCTACTCGGAATACCACAGACAAGGTGAGACTTTCCGGATTCCCAGGATCCTACTCGGAATACCACAGACAAGGTGAGACTTTCCGGATCCTCATAAATGCCGCCATCTATCTAGCTTATACCACGAAGATTCTGTTGGGGAATCTAAGAGATACGCATTCAAGCTCTGTTGCATGTAGAACGGAAGTGGTTGTCAATCACGCGCGTTCATAAGTGAGAATGATAATGAGGGTAATCTGACTCATTACATTCATCATGTTCTTGGGTACGAATGAATATCTTGGAATAAGAATAAGAGAGATTTGAATAAGAGATAATAGAATTTCATTAATACTTGAGGTACAGCAGAGCTCCACACCCTTAATCTATGGTGTGCAGAAACTCCACCGTTGAAAATACATAAGCAAAGAGTTCAGGCATGGCCAAATGGCCAGCCCTCTCCTAACGTGATCACAGGATTCAAAATACAATCCAGGATGTCTAATACAATAGATAAGTGTCCTATTTATACTAGACTAGCTACTAGGGTTTACATGAGTAAGTAATTGATGCATAAATCCACTTCTGGGGCCCACTTGGTGTATGCTTGGGCTGAGCTTGATCAATCCACGAGCTAAGGCATTTCTTGGCGTCAAACTCCAGGTTATGACGTGTTTTGGGCGTTCAACTCCGGATCATGACGTTTTTCTGGCGTTTAACTCCAGACAGCAGCGTGTACTTGGCGTTTAACGCCAAGTTACGTCGTCATTCTTCGAATAAAGTATAGACTATTATATATTGCTGGAAAGCCCTGGATATCTACTTTACAACGCCGTTGAGAGCGCGCCAATTGGAGTTCTGTAGCTCCAGAAAATCCATTTCGAGTGCAGGGAGGTCAGAATCCAACAGCATCAGCAGTCCTTTTGTCAGCCTTCTTCAGAGTTTTGCTCAAATCCCTCAATTTCAGTCAGAATTTACCTGAAATCACAGAAAAACACACAAACTCATAGTAAAGTCCAGAAATGTGAATTTAACATAGAAACTAATGAAAACATCCCTAAAAGTAGCTTAAACTTACTAAAAACTATATAAAAACAATGCCAAAAAGCGTATAAATTATCCGCTCATCACAACACCAAACTTAAATTGTTGCTTGTCCCCAAGCAACTGAAAATTAAATAGGATAAAAAGAAGAGAATATACTATAAAGTCCAAAATATCAATGAATATTAATTTAATTAGATGAGCGGGACTTGTAGCTTTTTGCTTCTGAACAGTTTTGGCATCTCACTTTTTCCTTTGAAGTTTAGAGTGATTGGCTTCTCTAGGAACTTAGAATTTCAGATAGTGTTATTGACTTTCCTAGTTAGGCATGTTGATTCTTGAACACAGCTACTTTATGAGTCTTGGCTGTGGCCCTAAGCACTTTGTCTTCCAGTATTACCACCGGATACACAAATGCCACAGACACATAACTGGGTGAACCTTTTCAGATTGTGACTCAGCTTTGCTAAAGTCCCCAGTTAGTGGTGTCCAGAGCTCTTAAGCACACTCTTTAGCTTTGGATCACGACTTTAACCATTCAGTCTCAAGCTTTTCACTTGGACCTTCATGACACAAGCACATGGTTAGGGACAGCTTGATTTAGCCGCTTAGGCCTGGATTTTAATTTCCTTGGGCCCTCCTATCCATTAATGCTCAAAGCCTTGGATCCTTGCTTTAAAATTTTTCGCCATTTTTATTTTACTGCTTTTTCTTGCTTCAAGAATCAATTTCATGATGTTTTTCAGATCATCAATAACATTTCTCTTTGTTCATCATTTTTTCAAGCACCAACAATTTTAACACTCATAAACAACAAGATCAAAAGACATATGCACTGTTCATTCATTCATTCAGAAAACAAAAATTATTGCTACCACATCAATATAATTAAATTAAATTCACTAATAATTTCGAAAATTATGTACTTCTTGTTCTTTTGAATTAAAACATTTTTCCTTTAAGAGAGGTGAAAGACTAATGGATTTTATTCATAGCTTTTAAGGCATGGTTACACACTAATGATCATGAAGTAGAAACACAAAAACATAGATAAACATAATACTTAAAAACCGAAAACAGAAAGAAAATAAAGAACAAGGAATGAATCCACCTCTAATGGCGTCTTCTTCTTGAAGGACCAATGATGTTCTTCAACTCTTCTATGTCCCTTCCTTGCCTTTGAAACTCCTCCCTCATTGCTCTTTGATCTTCTCTTATTTCTTGGAGAGTGAGGGCGTGTTCATGGTGTTCCACCCTTAATTGTTCAACATTATGACTCAAGTCTTCCAAAGAGGTACTAAGTTGCTCCCAATAGTTGTTGGGAGGAAAGTGCATTCCTTGAGGCATTTGTTGGTGATGAACTTCCTCATGTTCTTCTTGAGGGCCGTGAGGAACTTCCCTTGTTTGCTCCATCCTTTTCTTGGTGATGGGCTTGTCTTCTTCAATGGAGACATCTCCATCTATGATAACTCCGGCTGAATAACATAGATGGCATATGAGGTGGGGGAAGGCTAGCCGTGCCATGTATGAAGGCTTGTCAGCTATTTTGTAGAGTTCATTAGAGATGACTTCATGAACCTCTACTTCCTCTCCAATCATGATGCTATGAATCATGATGGCCCGATCCACAGTAACTTCAGATCGGTTGCTTGTAGGGATGATGGATCTTTGGATGAACTCCAACCATCCTCTAGCTACAGGCTTGAGGTCCAGTCTTCTTAGTTGGACTGGTTTGCCTTTGGAGTCTACTCTCCATTGGGTGCCTTCCACACAAATGTCCATTAGGACTTGGTCCAACCTTTGATTAAAGTTGACTCTTCTTGTGTAGGTGCGTTCATCACCTTGCATCATGGGTAGATGAAACGCCAACCTCACATTTTCCGGACTGAAATCTAAGTATTTCCCCCGAACCATTGTGAGATAGTTCTTTGGATTCGGGTTCATACTTTGATCATGGTTCCTAGTGATCCATGCATTAGCATAGAACTCTTGAACCATCAATATTCCAACTTGTTGCATAGGGTTGGTTATGACTTCCCACCCTCTTCTTTGGATCTCATGTCGGATTTCCGGATACTCATTCTTTTTGAGCTTGAAAGGGACCTCGGGGATCACCTTCTTCTTTGCCACAACATCATAGAAGTGGTCTTGGTGGCTCTTGGAGATGAATCTCTCTTTCTCCCATGACTCGGAAGTGGAAGCTTTTGCCTTCCCTTTTCCTTTTCTTGAGGAAACTCCGGTCTTGGGTGCCATTGATGGTGAATGAAAAATAAAAAGCTTAGGCTTTTTACCACACCAAACTTAAAATTTGCTCATCCTCGAGCAAAAAGAAAAGAAGAGTAGAAGAAGAAGAAGAGAATTTGGAAGAGGGGGAGAGAAGTGGGTTCGGCTATATGAGAGAAGAAGGGGTAGTGTTGTGTGAAAATGAAGAAGAAAGGAGAGGTATTTATAGGGAGGGGGGAAGGTGAGGTTTCGGCCAATTTGGGTGGGAATGGGTGGGAAATTGAATTTGAATTGGATGAGGGTAGGTGGGGTTTATGGGGAAGAGGAGGTTGATGTGAGTGGTGCATGGGGTAATTGGGAAGAGGAATTGAGGTGATTGATGAAGAAGATTGGGAATTGTGACATGGGGAAATCAAATCACAAAAGTAGGATTAGAAGGTGAGATGAGAAGATGGTAGGTGGGGATCCTGTGGGGTCCACAGATCCTGAGGTGAAAAGAAATACCATTCCTTCACCCTATAGGCGTGTAAATTGCCTTCATGCACCATTCTGGCATTCAAACGCCCATTGGTGCATGTTCTGGGCATTAAACGCCCATGTGATGCTTGTTTCTGGCGTTGAACGCCAGTTTCAAGCTTGTTTCTGGCGTTCAGCACCAGATTGTCCTCTGTGTGCGCATCCTGGCGTTAAACGCCAGGATGTAGCTTGTTTTGGGCATTCAGCGCCAGAAAGATGCTCTGTTCTGGTGTTGAACGCCAGCCAGATGCATCTTCTGGGCGTTGAACGCCAGCCCGTGCGTCCTCCAGGGTGAAAAATTTTTTTTCTTCTGTTTTTGACTCTGTTTTTAATTTTTTTGATTTTTTCGTGACTCCTCATGATCATGTACCTAATTAAACACAAAAATAACAAAGAAACAAAATAAAATAAAATTAGATAAATAAAATTGGGTTGCCTCCCAACAAGCGCTTCTTTAATGTCAATAGCTTGACAGTGGCTCTCATGGAGCCACAAGGTGATCAGGTCAATTTAGTGTGTTGTCTCCACACCAAACTTTAGAGTTTGGATATGGAATTTGAACACCAAACTTAGAGTTTGGTTGTGGCCTCACAACACCAAACTTAGAGTTTGACTGTGTGGGCTCTTCTTGACCTTGAACTGAGAGAAGCTCTTCATGCTTACTCTCTTTTGTCACAGAGGGATGGCCATGTGCCTGAAACACAAGGTATTCCCCATTCAATTGAAGGACTAACTCTCCTCTGTGAACATCTATCACAGCTTCTGCTGTGGCTAGGAAAGGTCTTCCTAGGATGATGCATTCATCATCTTCCTTCCTAGTATCTAGGATTATGAAATCAGCAGGGATGTAAAGGCCTTCAACCTTCACTAGTACGTCCTCTACCATCCCATAAGCTTGTCTCATTGACTTGTCTGCCAATTGTAATGAGAACAAGGCAGGTTGTACCTCAATGATCCCCAGCTTCTCCATTACAGAGAGTGGCATCAGATTTATCCCTGACCCAAGATCACATAGAGCTTTTTCAAAGCTCATGGTGCCAATGGTGCAAGGTATTAAGAACTTGCCAGGATCTTGTTTCTTTTGAGGTAGAGTGTCCTGAATCCAAGTATCTAAGTCACTAATGAGCAAGGGAGGTTCACTTTCCCAAGTCTCATTACCAAATAACTTGGCATTCAGCTTCATGATAGCTCCTAAGTATTGAGCAACTTGCTCTTCAGTCACATCTTCATCCTCTTCAGAGGATGAGTATTCTTCAGAGCTCATGAATGGCAGAAGGAGATTTAGTGGAATCTCTATGGTCTCTAATTGAGCCTCAGATTCCTTTGGATCCTTAATAGGATACTCCTTCTTGCTTGAAGGACGTCCTAGGAGGTCTTCCTCACTAGGATTTTCGTCCTCCTCCTCCTTAGTGCATTCGGCCACTTTGATCAAATCAATGGCCTTGCACTCTCCTTTTGGATTCTCTTCTGTATTACTTGGGAGAATACTGGGAGGAGTTTCAATAACTCTCTTACTCAGCTGGCCCACTTGTGCCTCCAAATTTCTAATGGAGGATCTGGTCTCATTCATGAAACTAAAAGTGGCCTTTGACAGATCAGAGACTATATTAGCTAAATTAGAATTATTTTGTTCAGAGTTCTCTGTCTGTTGCTGAGAAGATGATGGATATGGCTTACTATTATTCAGCCTATTGCGTCCACCATTGTTAAAGCCTTGTTGAGGCTTTTGTGATCCTTCCAGGAGAAATTTGGATGATTTCTCCATGATGGGTTATAGGTATTTCCATATGGTTCACCCAGATAATTAACCTCTGCCATGGCAGGGTTCTCAGGATCATAAGCTTCTTCAGAAGCTGCCTTTCTAGTACTGTTGGATGCATGTTGCAATCCATTCAGATTTTGAGAGATTATGTTGACCTGTTGAGTCAACATTTTGTTCTGAGCCAATATGGCATTCAGAGCATCAATTTCAAGAACTCCTTTCTTCTGAGGTACCCCATTATTCACGGAATTCCTCTCAGAGGTATACATGAACTGGTTGTTTGCAACCATGTCAATGAGTTCTTGAGCCTCTTCAGGCGTTTTCTTCAGGTGAATAGATCCACCTGCAGAATGGTCCAGTGACATTTTCGAAAATTCAGAGAGACCATAATAGAATATATCTAATAGGGTCCATTCTGAAAACATGTCAGATGGACATCTCTTGGTCAGCTGCTTGTATCTTTCCCAAGCTTCATAGAGGGATTCACTATCTTTTTGTTTGAAGGTTTGAACATCCACTCTCAGCTTGCTCAGCTTTTGAGGAGGAAAGAATTTATCTAAGAAAGCAGTGACTAGCTTATCCCAGGAGTCCAGGCTATCTTTAGGTTGTGAATCCAACCATATTCTAGCTCTGTCTCTTACAGCAAAAGGGAAAAGCATGAGTCTGTAGACTTCAGGATTAACTCCATTCGTCTTTACAGTATCACAGACTTGCAAGAATTCAGTTAAAAACTGATAAGGATCTTCCGATGGAAGTCCATAAAACTTGCAGTTTTGTTGCATTAATGCAACTAGTTGAGGCTTAAGCTCAAAGTTATTGGCTCCAATGGCAGGAATGGAGATGCTTCTTCCATCAAACTTGGATGTTGGCTTTGTGAAGTCACCAAGCATTCTCCTTGCATTATTATTATTATTATTTGCGTCTGCCATGTCCTTCTCCTGTTCGAAAATTTCTGAAAGGTTGTTTCTGGATTTTTGTAATTTAGCTTCTCTTAATTTTCTCTTCAGAGTCCTTTCAGGTTCTGGATCAACTTCAACAAGAGTGCCTTTTTCCCTGTTCCTGCTCATATGAAAGAGAAGAAAACAAGAAAAGAAAAAGGAATCCTCTATGTCACAGTATAGAGATTCCCTTATGTTAGTAGAAGAAGATAGGGGTATAAGGAAGAAGAGGGAAGGATTCGGATTTTTGGATGAAGAAAGGTGAAGAGAAGTGTTAGTAATTAAATAATTGAATAGAAGAAGAGGGGAGAAGAAAAAATTCGAAAATAATTTTTTTTGAAAAAGAGTTAGTGATTTTCGAAAATTAGAGACAAAATATAATTAAAATTAAAATTTAAAACAAAAAGAATTTTTGAAAAAGAGAGGGAGAATTTTCGAAAATTAGAGAGGGAAAAGTAGTTAGGTGGTTTTGAAAAAGATAAGAAACAAACAAAGAGTTAGTTAGTTGATTGAAAAAGATTTGAAATCAAAATTTGAAAAAGATAAGAAGATAAGAAGAAGATAAGATATTTTGAAATCAAATTTTGAAAAAGATAAAATTTTTGAAAAAGATAAGATAAAAGATAAAAAGAGTGTTAGGAAAAAGATATTTTGAAAAAGATTTAATTTTAAAAATTACTTAACTAACAAGAAACTACAAGATAAGATTCTAGAATTTAAAGATTGAACCTTTCTTAACAAGAAAGTAACAAACTTCAAATTTTTGAACCAATCACATTAATTGTTAGCTAATTTTCGAAAATTTGATAAAAAGATAAGAAAAAGATTTTGAAAATATTTTGAAAAATAATTTTTGAAATTTTCGAAAATTATATAAAAATGAAAAAGATATGATTTTTGAAAAAGATTTTGAAAAGATAAGATTTTTAAAATTGAAATTTTGACTTGACTTGTAAGAAATAACTAATTTTAAAAATTTTTTGACCAAGTCAACCCAAAATTTCGAAAATTTGGAGGAAAATATGGAAAAGATATTTTTTTTTGATTTTTTGAATTTTTAACTATGAAAGAGAAAAACAACAAAAATACTCAATGCATGAAATTTTTAGATCAAAACAATGAATGCATGCAAGAATGCTATGAATGTCAAGATGAACACCAAGAACACTTTGAAGATCATGATGAACATCAAGAACATAATTTTGAAAAATTTTTAATGCAAAGAAAACATGCAAGACACCAAACTTAAAAATCTTTAATGCATGAAAAATATGAATGCAAAGATGCACATGAAAAACAAGAAAAGACACAAAACAAGAAATCATCAAGATCAAACAAGAAGACTTGTCAAGAACAACTTGAAGATCATGAAGAACACTATGAATGCATGAGATTTTCGAAAAATGCAAGAAAAATTTTAAAAGCATGCAATTGACACCAAACTTAAAAATCAACACAATACTCAAACAAGAAACACAAAATATTTTTTATTTTTATGATTTTCTAATTTTTTTTTGTATTTTTATTAATTTTTTTCGAAAAATATTTATAAAGAAAACGAAAAATAAAAAGAAAAAAAAATTTTGAAAAAGATTTTTGAAAAGAAAATTACCTAATCTGAGCAACAAGATGAACCGTCAGTTGTCCATACTCGAACAATCCCCGGCAACGGCGCCAAAAACTTGGTGGACGAAATTGTGATTTCTATCTTTTGAGCTTTAGCATATATTTACTCTTAGGGCACTGTTTATTTTCACAACTCCGTTCAACTAACCAGCAAGTGTACTGGGTCGTCCAAGTAATAAACCTTACGTGAGTAAGGGTCGAATCCACAGAGATTGTTGGTATGAAGCAAGCTATGGTCACCTTGCAAATCTCAGTTAGGCAGATTAAATTGGTTTATGATTTTTTGGAATAATTAATAATAAAAAGGAATAATAAAAGGATAGAAGACTTATGCAGATTCATTGGTGGGAATTTCAGATAAGCGGATGGAGATGCTGTAGAGCCCAGGGACGCCTGCTCTCCTACTGCTTCTACTCAATCCTTCTTACTCCTTTCCATGGCAAGCTTTGTATAGGGGTTCACCATCAACTGTGGCTACTTTCTTCCTCTCGGGGAAATATCCTGTGCGGCTGTCACTCGCACAGCTAACCAGTCTGGAGGCATTACCCATGGCTGATGGCTACATCCCATCCTCGCAGTGAAAACTAATGCTCACGCACTCTGTCACAGTATGGCTAATCACCGGTTGGTTCCCGCTCCTACTGGAATAGAATCCCTCTTTTGCGTCTGTCACTAACGCCCAGCAAGTTAAAGTTTGAAGCACGTCACAGTCATTCATTACCGGAATCCTACTCGGAATACCACAGACAAGGTGAGACTTTCCGGATTCCCAGGATCCTACTCGGAATACCACAGACAAGGTGAGACTTTCCGGATCCTCATAAATGCCGCCATCTATCTAGCTTATACCATGAAGATTCTGTTGGGGAATCTAAGAGATACGCATTCAAGCTCTGTTGCATGTAGAACGGAAGTGGTTGTCAATCACGCGCGTTCATAAGTGAGAATGATAATGAGGGTAATCTGACTCATTACATTCATCATGTTCTTGGGTACGAATGAATATCTTGGAATAAGAATAAGAGAGATTTGAATAAGAGATAATAGAATTTCATTAATACTTGAGGTACAGCAGAGCTCCACACCCTTAATCTATGGTGTGCAGAAACTCCACCGTTGAAAATACATAAGCAAAGAGTTCAGGCATGGCCGAATGGCCAGCCCTCTCCTAACGTGATCACAGGATTCAAAATACAATCCAGGATGTCTAATACAATAGATAAGTGTCCTATTTATACTAGACTAGCTACTAGGGTTTACATGAGTAAGTAATTGATGCATAAATCCACTTCTGGGGCCCACTTGGTGTATGCTTGGGCTGAGCTTGATCAATCCACGAGCTAAGGCATTTCTTGGCGTCAAACTCCAGGTTATGACGTGTTTTGGGCGTTCAACTCCGGATCATGACGTTTTTCTGGCGTTTAACTCCAGACAGCAGCGTGTACTTGGCGTTTAACGCCAAGTTACGTCGTCATTCTTCGAATAAAGTATGGACTATTATATATTGCTGGAAAGCCCTGGATATCTACTTTCCAACGCCGTTGAGAGCGCGTCAATTGGAGTTCTGTAGCTCCAGAAAATCCATTTCGAGTGCAGGGAGGTCAGAATCCAACAGCATCAGCAGTCCTTTTGTCAGCCTTCTTCAGAGTTTTGCTCAAATCCCTCAATTTCAGTCAGAATTTACCTGAAATCACAGAAAAACACACAAACTCATAGTAAAGTCCAGAAATGTGAATTTAACATAGAAACTAATGAAAACATCCCTAAAAGTAGCTTAAACTTACTAAAAACTATATAAAAACAATGCCAAAAAGCGTATAAATTATCCGCTCATCAATTGTCACACCAATACACAAGAATTCAAGAAAGGCAAGAAGAGTACCATTCACAATACTTGAAGCATCAACAAGAACAAAAAGAATGGCAGCTGAAAATGATGAACCAACAAAATGAGTTTGAGTCAAAATTCATTGCGATGCAAGAGGAGCATGCCTTTCAATCTCATGAGGCATTTGGGAAGTTAGCACAAATGCAGGCCGAGACCATGAGGGCTCTCAATGAGTTTACAACCCTCCAAGATGCAAGATATGAAGTCCAAGCCGATTACAACATTAATAGTCAAATCAAGCTGAACTATATTGGAGAACATCTGCACAACATGGATCTAGCATTCTCAACATATGATGAGTTCTTCAAAAAGAAAAGTGAAATAGAAGCAAACAAAGCCATGAGCCTTGAAGATAGAGTAGAGGAGACGATGAATAAAGCTGGGTTCTGGCGGGGTCAACAGACAACAAACATGGACACAGGGAACATCAACAACCAAGTATATGAAAGAAGAAAGAAAAAGCATGACAAATAAAAGGTGGACTTGCTCCTTATTCATCAATACAAAGAAAAAGCATGCATTCTGTCTGTCTGTTTGAAGTGTCCTTGCATCTTTAAGTTGTCATTTTAATAGTCTTTGCATTATGTTTGTTTATCTTACAATAAGTAAGCTAGTTTAAGTTTGTGCTTGTGTGTTTACTCCCATTTGACTAAAAGCATGTTCTGTCCCCTGCATCTTTAAATCAATAAAAGAAATGTTTGAATGTGAAGTAAGATAGTCTCTGTTAGATAGAAGTAGAATAATAGTAAGTGGTGGTATGTGTGTGATTGTATAATAGCTCACTTTTAGTGAATAAAGAGCTAGGATATCTCCTTCCAAGTATAGAGTGACCTACTGTCTATGGATCTCAATTAAATAAAGATCCTTGGTAAGAAAGAAAAACAAAAAGAAAGAAAGAAAAGAGATAGCCAAAAAGTGGTAGAAAAAAGAAAAGGAAACAAAAAGAAACAAAGCTGGACACCAATAGCTTGAACTTTAAAATATATGCCTGTGGTGTCTTTGTACTAGGATCTGCTTGGATTAGTAAGCTCTTTGGAGTGCTTCAACACTTGGTGACTTGGATTAACTAATCCGGGATCATCAGCTGAAAGTCCACTATCAAGAGCAACCTAACTACAAGGCATTTAGTAACCCAAAGAGGTGCTGGGCATCAATGTTTAAAAGGGAATGTGAGCCAAGTGTCTATGGTGAATAATGTGTCAAGAATGTAGAAAAGAAAATGAACTTGCTACACATGACACTCAAATAAAACTTTTGAAAAAAGTAAATAGCCAAAGATAAAGGAATAATGAGAGGTCATAGCAGTATGTTACTTGAAACTTGAAGGAGACTCTCTAGGCCTAAGAATCAATAAGAAGTGAGTGTTTGCATATCCACACAAAACCCCATAAACTACCAATAATATTCTTCTAGCATGAGCATCCTCTCCATTTCATTCTTTCTTCTTAATAATTCATTTCTTGCTTGGGGACAAGAAAGCTTTAAGTTTGGTGTTGTGATGACAAGTCATCTTAGCCTAGTTTTACTAGTCTCTTTCTTTTGTTTTCACTTGAATTATGCACTTTCTTGAGCTACAAGCAAGCCAATTTAGGTAGATTTTCATGCTTCCTTTGATTGAATCAACCATAGATAAATTAATGCAATTTCATGAGGTTTGATGCCATAATTGGTGCATATTAGGATAGAATGAACATCTCATGATTTTGAGCATAGCTTTGATGTGTTTGGTTGATTTATGATAGGTGAAGAAAGCTTGGAAAAGGGTTGAAGCAAGAAAGAATGGCTAGGAGTAAAGAGAGGACAATGGAACAAGTGAAATTGAACCAAGAAGCAAAAAGTTGGACTTAAAGTTAGACCCCTAACTTGAGGGCTAACGTTAGAAGTGGCAAATTTCTTCCCTGGGCACTCAACGTTTGCGCCAACGTTAGCCCCCTAACTTGGAGGCTAACGTTGGCACATGAATGCTACTCACTGGGCACCCAACGTTTGCGCCAACGTTAGCCCCCTAACTTGGAGGCTAACGTTGGCATAAGAACTCCTCTCTGGCCACCAAAAGCTTGCGCCAACGTTAGACCCCTAACTTGGAGGCTAACGTTGGCGCATGAAAACTTAAGGGAGAAGGGCCAACGTTTGCGCCAACGTTAGACCCCTAACGTGGAGGCTAACGTTGGCGCCATGAGTCACTAAGGAGGGCCAACGTTGGAGCCAAAGTTAGACCCCTAACTTTGGCACCAACGTTCAAACCAGAAAACTTTGCCAACTGATATGAAAAGTTGGAGCCAAAGTTAGACCCCTAACTTTGGCTCAAACCTTTACTCCAACTTTGTGCAAAACTCCAACCGGTTCAATTGGTTCACTTTGGTTCTTCTTCAAACTCCAAGAGCAATCATCCAAGGCCTCTTTCAACCCAATTCCACCAAGAGCAAAGGCCCAACTCAAGGCTTGAAGATCATTTGAAGAAAGTGTATAAATAGGATAGAATTCAAGTTATTCGGGGAGCTTTCCTTTTTAGTTTTTAGAAAGATTTCTTTTCGGTTTGGGAGTTTGAGTGATCTTGAATTTCTTAGTTTAATTGCTTTCAATTTCAATTACACTTGTCTTGGATCTTGGGTTGAAGGATTGAAGAAATTCTGTTTCAATCTCACCTTGGATCTTGTTTATTTTTCACTGCTATTGAATTTCCATTTCGGTTACTTGCTTCTCATCTACTCTCTTTGCAATTTACAATTCCCTTGCTATTGTTCTTGTTGCATCTAGGAAGGCATTGAGATCTAGACTTGGTTTTCTAGTCTCTGGGTCCTGAGATCTCATTTTACCATTTCAATTCTCTGTTTCTTGTTTTTTTTTGTTCATTTTACTTGTCTATTTGAATCCGATTCAACCCCAATTCCCATTTACTCTTCTGTTTGATGCAAATTAATTTCTCTTTGTTTAATTCCTGCAAATCCAAGTCCCAATCCCCTTTACATTTCAAGCCATTTACATTTCTTGTCATTTAAGATTCTTGTAATTTACATTTCTTGCTCTTTAAGTTTCTGCCATTTAATTTCTTGTTCTTTAAGATTCAGCACTTTAATTCCCGCTCTCTTTAATTTCATGCCAATTCCCCATTCCCTTTATTTTCTATGCAATTTACATTCTGCAAATCACAAATCACTCAACCAAATCTTGATTCGCTTGACTAAATCAACTACTAAACTAAAATTGCTCAATCCTTCAATCCCTGTGGGATCGACCTCACTCCCGTGAGTTTTTATTACTTGATGCGACCCGGTGCACTTGCCGGTTAGATTTGTGTGTTTTGGGAGAAATTCATTTTTCCACCAAAATATCTCATCACAACTCATTCATGCCCTATAAAGCCTGAAACACTTAACACACAGATTACGGCATCGAATGGAATAAAGGAGAATTAAAATGCATAATTAAAAGTCTCTAGGAAGTAATTTTCAATCATGTAATAATTTCAGGAAGGAAATATAAATCATGCTAAATTAATGAATAAGTGGGTAAGGATCATGATAAAACCACACAATTAAATGCCAGCTTGGATGCCAGTTTGGGTGTTTAACTCCAGCTTTGGTGCCAGTTCTAGCATTTTACGCCAGAAAAGGGTCTCTGGTAGGCGTTTAAACGCCGGTTTGGCCCATCAAATCTCGGGCAAAGTATAGACTATTGGTGCACGTAAATTGTGATCATCAACAATGGCGCTAATAGACTTGGTGCTCTCAAACGTGAATCACACTTTGTCACAACTTCGCACAACTAACCAGCAGGTGCACTGGGTCGTCCAAGTAATACCTTATGTGAGTAAGGGTCGATCCCACGGATATTGTTGGTATGAAGCAAGCTATGGTCATTTTGTAAATCTCAGTTAGGCGGATTTAAATGGTTATTATGGATTTCGAAAATATAGATAAATAAAACATAAAATAAAGATAGAGATACTTATGTATTTCATTGGTTGGAATTTCAGATAAGTGTATGGAGAAACTGGGTTCCTTCTGAATCTCTATTTTTCTACTGCTTCATCCAGTCATTCTTACTCCTTTCCATGGCAAGCTGTATGTAGGGTGTCACCATTATCAATGGCTACTGCCCATCCTCTCAGTGAAAATGGTCTTCTACGGTTTCTCGCATGGCTAATTAGCTATTGGTTCTCGATCATGTCGAAATAGAATCCATTGATTCTTTTGCGTCTGTCACTACACCCAACACTCGCAAGTTTGAAGCTCGTCACAGTCATTCAATCCCTGAATCCTACTCGAAATACCACAGACAAGGTTTAGACTTTCCGGATTCTCATGAATGCTGCCAATGGATTCTAGCTTATACCACGAAGACTCTGATCTCACGGAATAGAAGGCTCGGTTGTCAGGCGAGGGCAACCATGCGTCGTGCATCAGGAATCCAAGAGATACACACTCTAGCTCTCGCTTTTAGAACGGAGGTGGTTGTCAGGTACGCGTTCATAAGGACGGATGATGATGAGTGTCACGGATCATCACATCCATCAGGTTGAAGTACGAGTGATATCTTAGAACAAGAATAAGCTTGAATAGAATAAAAGAACAATAGTAATTGCATTAATTCTCGAGGTACAGTAGAGCTCCACACCTTAATCTATGCTGTGTAGAAACTCCACGATTGAAAAATACATAAGTGATGGTCCAGGCATGGCTGAATGGCCAGCCCCCAAGGTCTAAGAACTAAACATCCCAAGATGTCTAATACAATAGTAAAATGTCCTATTTATACTAGACTAGCTACTAGGGTTTACAAAATTGAGTAAATGATGCAGAAATCCACTTCTGGGGCCCACTTGGTGTGTGCTTGGGCTGAAAATATTTTGCTATCAGATTTTTGCTCAGGTCCTTCAATTTCAGTCAGAAAATACCTGAAATCCCAGAAAAACACACAAACTCATAGTAAAGTTCAAAAATGTGATTTTTGCATAAAAACTAATAAAAACATCCCTAAAAGTAGCTAGATCCTACTAAAAACTACCTAAAAATAATGCCAAAAAGCGTATAAATTATCCGCTCATCACAACATCAAACTTAAATTGTTGCTTGTCCCCAAGCAACTGAAAATCAAATAGGATAAAAAGAAGAGAATATACTATAAATCCCAAAATATCAATGAATATTAGTTCTAATTAGATGAGCGGGACTTGTAGCTTTTTGCTTCTGAAGAGTTTTGGCATCTCACTTTTTCCTTTGAAGTTCAGAATGATTGGCATCTCACTTATTCTCCTAGTTAAGTATGTTGATTCTTGAACACAGCTACTTTTATGAGTCTTGGCCGTGGCCCTAAGCACTTTGTTTTCCAATATTACCACCGGATACATAAATGCCACAAACATATAACTGGGTGAACCTTTTCAGATTGTGACTTAGCTTTGCTAAAGTCCCCAATTAGAGGTGTCCAGAGTTCTTAAGCACACTCTTTTGCTTTGGATCGCGACTTTAACCACTCAGTCTCAAGCTTTTCACTTGGACCTGCATACCACAAGCACATGGTTAGGGACAACTTGATTTAGCCGCTTAGGCCTGGATTTATTTCCTTGGCCCTCCTATCCATTGATGCTCAAAGCCTTGGATCCTTTTTACCCTTGCCTTTTGGTTTTAAGGGCTATTGGCTTTTTCTGTTTGCTTTTTCTTTTTCTTTTTCTTATTTTTTTTGCCTTTTTTTCTTTTTTTTTGCAAGCTTTTGCTTTTTCACTGCTTTTTCTTGCTTCAAGAATCAATTTCATGTTTTTTTAGATTATCAGTAACATTTCTCTTTGTTCATCATTCTTTCAAGAGCCAACAATTTTAACATTCATAAACAACAAGATAAAAAATATGCACTGTTCAAGCATTCATTCAGAAAACAAAAAGTATTGTCACCACATCAATATAATTAAACTAATTTCAAGGATGAATTCGAAACTAATGTACTTCTTGTTCTTTTGTAATTAGGCACATTTTTCATTTAAGAGAGGTGAAAGATTCATAGAATTATTCATAGCCTTAAGACATAGTTACTAAATACTAATAATCATGTAGTAAAGACACAAACATTGATAAACATGAAGCTCAAAAACCGAAAAACAGCAAATAAATAGACAAGGAGATTAAGGAATGAGTCCACCTTAGTGATGGTGGCACTTTCTTCTTGAAGGACCAAGACCAATGATGTCCTTAAGCTTCTCTATGTCTCTCCCTTGCCTTTGTTGCTCCTCCCTCATAGCTCTTTGATCTTCTCTAATCTCATGGAGAATGATGGCGTGCTCTTGATGCTCCACCCTTAGTTGGTCCATGTTATAACTCAAGACTTCTAGAGAGGTGTTGAGTTGTTCCCAATAGTTGTTTGGAGGAAAATGCATCCCTTGAGGCATCTCAGGGATTTCTTGATGATGAGCTTCCTCATGCGTCTCTTGAGATCCATGAATAGGCTCTATTGTTTGCTCTATCCTCTTCTTAGTTATGGGCTTGTCCTCTTCAATGAGGATGTCTCCTTCTATGACAACTCCAGCTAAGTTGCATAGATGGCAAATGAGATAAGGAAAAGCTAGCCTTGCCAAGGTGGAAGGCTTTTCGGCTACTTTGTAGAGTTCTAGAGGGATGACTTCATGAACTTCTACTTCCTCTCCAATCATGATGCTATGAATCATGATGGCCCGATCCACAGTTACTTCGGATCGGTCGCTAGTGGGGATGATGGAGTGTTGGATGAACTCCAACCATCCTCTAGTCACAGGATTAAGGTCCAGTCTTCTCAATTGAACCGGCTTGCCTTTTGAGTCTCTTTTCCATTGAGCTCCTTCCACACATATGTCCATGAGGACTTGGTCCAACCTTTGATCAAAATTGACCCTTATAGTGTAGGGGCGTCCATCTTCTTGCATCATAGGCAAGTTGAATGCCAACCTTACATTTTCCGGACTGAAATCTAAGTATTTTCCCCGAACTATTGTAAGCCAATTCTTTGGATTTGGGTTCATACTTTGATCATGGTTCCTAGTGATCCATGCATTGGCATAGAACTCTTGAACCATTAGGATTCTGACTTGTTGAATGGGGTTGGTAAGAACCTCCCAACCTCTTTTTGGATCTCATGTCGGATCTCCGGATACTCATTTTTCTTGAGCATGAAAGGGACCTCGGGGATCAGCTTCTTCTTGGCCACAACTTCATAGAAGTGGTCATGATAGACCTTTGAGAGGAATCTCTCCATCTCCCATGACTTGGAGGTGGAAGCTTTTGTCTTCCCTTTCTTCTTTTTAGAGGTTTCTCCGGCCTTAGGTGCCATAAATGGTTATGGAAAAATAAAAAAGCTATGATTTTACCACACCAAACTTAGAATATTACTCGCCCTCAAGCAAGGGAAGAAAGAATAGAAGAAGAAGAAGAAGAAGAAGAAGAAGAAGAAGAAGAAGAAGAAGAAGAAGAAGAAGAAGAAGAAGAAGAAGAAGAAGAAGAAGAAGAAGAAGAAGAAAAAGAAGATGAAGAAGAAGAAGAAGAAGAAGAAGAAGAAGAAGAAGACATGGAGGAGAGGGAGAGAGGGGTGTATTCGGCCAAGGTGGAGAAGAGAGGGTATTATTGTGTGAAAAAGAAGAAGGATGGAGGGGTTTATATTGTGGAGGGAGAGGGTAGTAGGTTCGGTTATTTAGGGTGGGTTTGAGTTGGAAAGGGATTTTGAATTTGAAGGTAGGTGGGGTTTATGGGGAAGAGTGGATGGATGTGAGTGGTGAAGGGGTAATTGGGAATAGAGATTGAGGTGATTGGTGAATGATGTTTGGGGAAGAGTGTTTTTGGATTGTGTGAAGAAGAGAGAAGGGGAGTTAAGGTAGGTGGGATCCTGTGGGTCCACAGATCCTGAGGTGATCCTATAGGGTCCATAGATCCTGAAGTGTCAAGGATTTATCATCCATGTACCAATTAGGCGTGTAAAACGCCATCTGTATGCAATCCTGGCATTTAACGCCAGACTGCAGCATGTTTCTGACGTTAAACGCCACTTCCATGCTTGTTTTGGGCATTCAACGCCAATTTCCAGCATGTTTCTGGCGTTGAATGCCACTTCGATGCTTGTTTCTGGCGTTCAACGCCAGCCAGATGCTCCTTACTGGCGTTTAAACGCCAGTAAGATCTTCCTCCAGGGTGTGCTTTTTCTTCTGTTATTTTTTATTCTGTTTTTAATTTTAGCAATTGTTTTGTGACTCCACATGATCATGAACCTAATAAAACATAAAAGAACAATAAAAATAATGATAAATAAAAATTGGGTTGCCTCCCAATAAGCACTTCTTTAATGTAAATAGCTTGACAGTGGGCTCTCATGGAGCCTCACAGATATTCAGAGCATTGTTGGGACCTCCTAACACCAAACTTAGAGTTTGAATGTGGGGGTTCAACACCAAACTTAGAGTTTGGTTGTGGCCTCCCAACACCAAACTTAGAGTTTGATTGTGGGGGCATTGTTTGACTCTGTATTGAGAGAAGCTTATCGTGCTTCTTTTCCATTTTTGCAGAGGAAGATCCTTGAGCTTTAAACACAAGGTAGTCCCCATTCAATTGAAGGACTAGCTCTCCTCTGTCAACATCAATCACAGCTCTTGCTGTGACTAGGAAGGGTCTTCCAAGGATGATGCATTCATCCTTCTCCTTCCTAGTGTCTAAGATTATAAAATCAGCAGGGATGTAAAGGCCTGTAACCTTTACCAACACGTCCTCTAACAATCCATAAGCTTGTCTTATTAACTTGTCTGCCATTTCTAATGAGAAAGTAGCAGCTTGTACCTCAAAAATTCCCAGTTTTTCCATTATAGAGAGTGGCATAAGATTTATGCCTGACCCCAGGTCACACAGAGCCTTCTCAAAGGTCATGGTTCCTATGGTATAGGTTATTAAGAATTTACCAGATCTTGTTTCTTTTGAGGTAAAGTTTATTGAACCCATGTATTTAGTTCACTAATGAGCAAGGGAGGTTCATCTTCCCAAGTCTCATTACCAAACAACTTGGCATTCAGCTTCATGATAGCTCCTAGATATTGAGCAACTTGCTCTCTAGTTATATCTTCATCTTCTTCAGAGGAAGAATAGTTATGAATGGCAGAAGGAGGTTCAATGGAATCTCTATGGTCTCCATATGAGCCTCAGATTCCTTTAGGTTCTCAATAGGGAACTCCTTTCTGTCTGGGGGACGTCCCATGAGGTCTTCCTCATTGGGATTCATATCCTCCCCTTCCTCCTTGGATTCGGCCATATTGATAATATCAATGGCCTTGCACTCTCTTTTTGGATTCTCTTTTGTATTGCTTGGGAGAGTACTAGGAGGAGTTTCAGTAACTTTCTTACTTAACTGACCCACTTGTGCCTCCAAATTTCTAATGGAGGACCTTATTTCATTCATGAAACTCAAAGTGGCCTTAGATAGATCAGAGATTATGTTTGCTAGGCTAGAGGGGCTCTGCTCAAAATTTTCTGTCTGTTGCTGAGAAGATGATGGAAAAGGCTTGCTATTGCTAAACCTGTTTCTTCCACCATTATTAAAGCCTTGTTGGGGCTTTTGTTGATCCTTCCATGAGAAATTTGGGTGATTTCTCCATGAGGGATTATAGGTGTTTCCATAGGCTTCACCCATGTAATTCACCTCTGCCATTGTAGGGTTCTCAAGATCATAAGCTTCTTCTTCAGAAGATGCTTCTTTTAGTACTGTTGGATGCATTTTGCCATCCATTCAGACTCTGAGAAATCATGTTGACTTGTTGAGTCAACATTTTGTTCTGAGCCAATGTGGCATTCAGAGCATCAATTTCAAGAACTCCCTTCTTCTGAGGCGTCCCATTACTCACAAGATTCCTCTCAGAGGTGTACATGAATTGGTTATTTGCAACCATGTCAATGAGTTCCTGAGCTTCTGCAGGCATTTTCTTTAGGTGAATGGATCCACCTGCAGAGTGGTCCAATGACATCTTAGACAATTCAGACAAACCATCATAGAATATATCCAGGATGGTCCATTCTGAAAGCATGTCAGAAGGACACTTTTTGGTCAGTTGCTTGTATCTCTCCCAAGCTTCATAGAGGGATTCTCCTTCTTTCTGTCTGAAGGTCTGAACATCCACTCTAATCTTACTCAGCTTTTGAGGAGGAAAGAACTTGGCCAAGAAGGCCGTGACCAGCTTATCCCAAGAGTTCAGGATATCTTTAGGTTGAGAGTCCAACCATATTCTAGATCTATCTCTTACAGCAAAAGGGAAAAGCATAAGCCTGTAGACCTCGGGATCAACCCCATTGGTCTTAACAGTATCACATATCTACAAGAATTCAGTTAAGAACTGAAAAGGATCTTCTGATGGATGTCCATGAAACTTGCAGTTCTGTTGTATTAGAGAAACTAATTGAGGCTTTAGCTCAAAGTTGTTTGCTCCAATGGCAGTGATTGAGATGATTCTTCCATGTATTAGAATTTGGTGCAGTAAAGTCACCAAGCACCTTCATTGCATTATTTTTGGCTGCGATCTCCTTTCTTTTTTGAAAGTTTCTCTCAGGTTTTCTCTGGATTATTGTATTTTAGCTTCTCTTAGTTTCTTCTTCAGAGTCCTTTCAGGTTCAGGATCTGCTTCAACAAGAATGTTCTTGTCCTTGCTCCTGCTCATATGAAAAAGAAGGGAACAGAAAATAATAATAGGGATCCTCTTTACCACAGTAGAGAGATTCCTTTATGTGAGTAGAAGAAAATAAGAAGAAAATCCGAACACAGATAGAGGGGCGAAGAGGGTTCGAATTTTGAGTAGAAGAGAAGTGTTAGTAGATAATTAAATAAATAGAAAAAGAAGAGAGAGGGATGAAATTTCGAAAATTGTTTTTAAAAAATGGTTAGTGATTTTCGAAAATTAGAGAGAGAAAAGTAGTTAGGTGGTTTTGAAAATGATAAGAAACAAACAAAAAGTCAGTTAGTTAGTTGAAAAAGATTTGAAAATCAATTTTGAAAAGATAAGAAGTTAGAAAAGATTTTGAAATTGATTTTGAAAAAGATATGATTTGAAAAGATATGGTTGAAAAAGATATGATTAAAAAGATATAATTGAAAAGATATTTCGAAAAAGATTTGATTTTTAAAAATAAAATTGATTACTTGACTAACAAGAAACTAAAAGATATGATTCTAGAATTTAAAGATTGAACATTTCTTAACAAGAAAGTAACAAACTTCAAATTTTTGAACCAATCACATTAATTGTTAGTAAAGTTTTTGAAATTTTGAAATAAAATTAAGAAAAAGATTTTGAAATCACTTTTTTTTTAAATAAAATTCGAAAATGCAAAAGAAAAATGAAAAAGATTTGATTTTAGAAAAAGTTTTGAAAAGATAAGATTTTTAAAATTGAAATCTTGACTTGACTAACAAGAAACAACTAATTTTAAAATTTTTTGACTAGTTCAACCAAAGATTTCGAAATTTATGAGAAAAATAAGGAAAGGATATTTTTTTTTGGATAATACAAATATGACCCAAAACATGAAAATTTTGGATCAAAACCAATGATGCATGCAAGAACACTATGAATGTCAAGATGGACACCAAGAACACTTTGAAGATCAAGATGAACATCAAGACTTATTTTTGAAAAATTTTCAAGAAAAGAAAAACATGCAAGACACCAAACTTAGAAAATTTTCATGCTTAGACACTATGAATGCAAAAATGCATATGAAAAATATCAAAAGACACAATTCAAGAAAATATGAAGATAAAAAAAGAAGACTTACCAAAAACAACTTGAAGATCATGAAGAATACAATGCATGGATTTTCGAAAAATGCATAAATTTTTAAAAACATGCAATTGACACCAAACTTAAAAATTGACTCAAGACTGAAACAAGAAACACAAAATATTTTTGATTTTTATGATTTTATAATTTTTTTGTATTTTTTTCGAAAATTACTTTTAGAAAAACGAAAACAATTAAAACAAAAAAATTTTTGAAAGATTTTTGAAAACATTTTGAAAAGAAAATTACCTAATCTGAGCAACAAGATGAACCGTCAGTTGTCCAAACTCGAACAATCTCCGGCAACGGCACCAAAAACTTGGTGCGCGTAAATTGTGATCATCAATAATGGCGCCAATAGACTTGGTGCTCTCAAACGTGAATCACACTTTGTCACAACTTCGCACAACTAACCAGCAAGTGCACTTGGTCGTCCAAGTAATACCTTACGTGAGTAAAGGTCGATCCCACAGAGATTGTTGGTATGAAGCAAGCTATGGTCATCTTGTAAATTTCAGTTAGGCGGATTCAAATGGTTATTATGGTTTTCGAAAATATAGATAAATAAAACATAAAATAAAGATAGAGATACTTATGTAATTTATTGGTGGGAATTTCAGATAAGTGTATGTAGATGCTGGGTTCCTTTTGAATCTCTACTTTCCTACTGCTTCATCCAGTCATTCTTACTCCTTTTCATGGCAAGCTGTATGTAGGGTGTCACCATTGTCAATGGCTACTTCCCATCCTCTCAGTGAAAATGGTCCTCTACGGTTTCCCGCATGGCTAATCAGCTGTTGGTTCTCGATCATGTCAGAATAGAATCCCTTGATTCTTTTGCATCTGTCACTCGCCCAACACTCGCGAGTTTGAAGCTCGTCACAGTCATTCAATCCCTGAATCCTACTCGGAATACCACAGACAAGGTTTAGACTTTCCAGATTCTCATGAATGCTGCCAATGGATTCTAGCTTATACCACGAAGACTCTGATCTCACGGAATGGAAGGCTCGGTTGTCAGGCGAGGGCAACCATGCGTCGTGCATCAGGAATCCAAGAGATACACACTCTAGCTCTCGCTTGTAGAACGGAGCTGGTTATCAGGCACACGTTCATAAGGACGGATGATGATGAGTGTCATAGATCATCACATCCATCAGGTTGAAGTACGAGTGAAATCTTAGAACAAGAATAAGCTTGAATTGAATAAAAGAACAATAGTAATTGCGTTAATTCTCGAGGTATAGCAGAGCTCCACACCTTAATCTATGGTGTGTAGAAACTCCACCATTGAAAAATACATAAGTGATGGTCTAGGCATGGCTGAATGGCCAGCCCCCACGGTCTAAGAACTAAACATCCCAAGATGTCTAATACAATAGTAAAATGTCCTATTTATACTAGACTAGCTACTAGGGTTTACAGAATTGAGTAAATGATGCAGAAATCCACTTTCGGGGCCCACTTGGTGTGTGCTTGGGCTGAGCTTGAGCATTACACGTACAGAGGCTTCTCTTGGAGTTAAACGCCAAGTTGTAAGGTGTTTTTGGCGTTTAACTCTGGTTCGTGACGTATTTCTGGCGTTTTACTCCAGAATGCAGCATAGAACTGGCGTTGAACGCCAGTTTGTGTCAGCTAAACTCGAATAAAGTGTGAACTATTATATATTGCTGGAAAGCCCTGGATGTCTACTTTATAACTCAATTGAGAGCGCGCCATTTGGAGTTCTGTAGCTCCAAAAAATCCATCTTGAGTGCAGGGAGGTCAGAATCCAACAGCATCAGCAGTCCTTTGTCAACCTCCTATCAGATTTTTGCTCAGGTCCCTCAATTTCAGCCAGAAAATACCTGAAATCACAAAAAAACACACAAGAAACTAAAAGATATGATTCTAGATTTTAAAGATTGAACCTTTCTTAACAAGAAAGTAACAAACTTGAAATTTTTGAATCACAGCATTAATTGTTAGCAAGGATTTCAGAAAATATAAAATAAAATGAAGAAAAAGATTTTTGAAAAATTAGTTTTAAAATTTTTGAAAACATAAAAAAATTGAAAGATAAACGTTTAAAACATGTTTGATGCAAAAAAATTATGACTTAAAACATGAAAAATTGAAAAAATTCGAATTGGAAACAAAATTACCTCCCTTGTGTCATCCTGGCATTAAACGCCCAGAATGCTATCCATTCTGGCGTTTAACGCCTACTTGTCAACCTCTACGGGCGTTTAACGCCAGCCAGGAATCCTTCTTTACTGGGTATTTTTCTGAACGCCTAAAATGTTGCAGTTTCTGGCATTAAACACTCAGAATGCTGCCCATTCTGGCGTTAACGCCCAGAATGATACCTTTACTGGCGTTAAACGCCCAGAATGATAGCCATTCTGGCGTTTAATGCCCAAAGTGCCTCTTTACTGGTATTTTAACTCCGTGATCTCTTTTTCTCTGTGATTCCTCTGCTTTATGTTTTGAACCCCCCCCCCCCCCCCAATTTTTTATTTTGAAATTTTGACTTGACTTAACAAGAAACAACTAAATTTTAAAAATTTTTCACCAAGTCAACTCAAAATTTCAAAAATTATGAGAAGAAAAAGGAAAAGATATTTTTTATTTTTGAATTTTCAATGAGGAGAGAGAAAAATAACAAGATGAATTAAAACATAAAAATTTAAGATCAAAACCAAAAATGAATTCAAGAACACTTTCAATGTCAAGATGAACACCAAGAACACTTTGAAGATCATGATGAACATCAAGAACATATTTTTGAAAATTTTTAAGAAAAGAAAGAAAGGCAAGACACCAAACTTAGAAATTTTGAATGTTTAGACACTATGGATTCAAAAATGCATATGAAAAACAACATAAAACACAAAACAAGAAAATCATAAGATTAAACAAAGAAAATCATCAACAACAACTTGAAGATCAAGAAAGAACACATGATGAATTTTCAAAAATCTAAGAAAGAAAGACATTCAAGACACCAAACTTAAAATTTGACACTAGACTCAAACAAGAAACACAAAATTTTTTTGGTTTTTATGATTTTATTAGATTTTTTTGTATTTTTTGAAAATAAAAATAAAAAGCTTAAACATAAAATAAAATTACCCAATCTAAGGAACAAGATGAACCGTCAGTTGTCCAAACTCGAACAATCCCTGACAATGGTGCCAAAAACATGGTGCACAAAATTACATTCACACTTTTGCAACTCTGCACAACTAACCAGCAAGTGCACTGGGTCGTCCAAGTAATAAACCTTTCGTGATTAAGGGTCGATCCCAAGGAGATTGTCAGCTTGAAGCAAGCTATGGTTATCCTGTAAATCTTAGTCAAGCGGATTCAATTGGTTATGACGTTTTGATAATTAAAAGATGAATAAAACATAAAATAAAATAAAGATACTTATGTAATTCATTGGTGGGAATTTCAGATAAGCGTTTGGAGATGCTTTGTTGCTTTTGAACCTCTGCTTTCCTATTGTCTTCATCCAATCATGCGTGCTCCCTTCCATGACAAGTTGTATATTGGTGGATCACCGTTGTCAATGGCTACCATCTGTCCTCTCAGTGAAAATGGTCCAGGTACGGTTTTCGCACGGCTAATCATCTGTCAGTTCTCACTTGTGTCGGAATAGGATCTCTCTATCCTTTTGCACACTGTCACTGTGCCCAACATTCGTGAGTTTGAAGCTCGTCACAGTCATCCCATCCCAGATCCTACTTGAAAAACCACAGACAAGGTTTAGACCTTTCGGATCTCAGGAATGCTGCCAATTGGTTCTAGCCTATACCACGAAGGTTCTAATCTCACGGATTCGAATGCTCTGTTGTCAGGAGGCGCGAGTCAAATCCATGGATCAGAGACCCAAGAGATTATATTCCGGCTGTCATCCAATGACTACGTTGAACATCATGTAGACCGCTTGTGGTTGTCAGGCACGCGGATCTTGGCTAAGCGAGAAACGAAGATAGTGGGTGATTATCACGGGTCACCCTTTCATTCTGACTTAATTGAATTAAGAACGAGAGTATATCTTGGAGAAGAAGTAGGCATGAATTGAAAGAGAAACAATAGTACTTGTATTAATTCATGAAGAACAGCAGAGCTCCGCACCTTAATCTGTGAGATGTAGAAACTCCACCATTGGAAAATACATAAGAGAGAAAGGTCTAGACATGGCCGAATGACCAGCCTCCCAAATGTGAAAAATGGCATAAGCTCTCTAATACAATAGTAAGAAGTGCTATTTATACTAAACTAGTTACTAGGGATTACAGAAAATAAGTAACTGAGTGCAGATAGTGCAGAAATCCACTTTAAGGGCCCACTTGGTGTGTATTTGGGCTGAGCTTTGAAGCTTTCACATGCATAGGCTATTCTTGGAGTTAAATGCCAGCTTGGATGCCAGTTTGGGCGTTTAACTCCAGTTCTGGTGTTAGTTCCGGTGTTTAACGCCAGAAAAGGGTCTCTGGTGGGCGTTTCGACGCCAGTTTGGGCCGTCAAATCTCGAACAAAGTATAAAGTATTATACATTGCTAGAAAGTCCAAGATGTCTACTTTCCAACGCAATTGAGAGCGCGCCAATTGGGCTTCTGTAGCTCTATAAAATTCACTTAGAGTGCAGTCCTTTCTCAGCCTCTGAATCAGACTTTTGCTCATGTCCCTCAATTTCATAGTAAAGTCCAAAATGTAATTTTTACATAAAAACTAATAAAAATATATCAAAAAGTAACTAAAATATACTAAAAACTACCTAAAAAGAATGCCAAAAAGTGTATAAATTATCCGCTCATCACTTAACCTCTTTTCCTTTTTGCTTTCCATGTGACACCCTAATATTTAGAGATTTGCATTTTCTCTGCTTGCTGAGGAAGCAGTGAATTCAATGAGGGGATTGAACATGAAGTTCAAGAGGGTCAAGGCGTAAAACATAAGGTTATATCAAATTTCAAACTAAGATAGCAAGCAAAGTGAAGTAATATCACAGAATTTCTCATCTTAAACTAATTTATTTTCTTGCACTGTAGCACTGCCTTTTCTCTTCATAAATGTTAAGGTGAAAACAATGTGATTTAATATAAAAAGAATTAATATAAAAAGAATGATTCATGCTTCATATTCCATAGTTATTTGCTGCGCTGACAAATTAGGCAAGCATTGGAGGAAAAGTAAATGCTTAAGCATGCATTTCAATTCATGCAAGTTACTAAGTAATTAAGAAGCCTCTGCCATTTACACTATTCCATTATGCTGTATGTTTCAATTTGATGAAGTCAGCTAGAAACATTTCATTCAATTTTATTGTTATACATACCTTCATATTTTGTTTGTTTAGGCATCTGTTATCTCCATTAACCTTCATGTGGCATTTTACTTCTCAACATGGTAAAACACTGGGTTCAGCAGGGACTTCATCTGCCCAGGTATATTACTTTCTCAATGTTATTGCTTTTCGGAGGTTTTTTCCCTTTTTTTTGCCCTTGCCTCTTTGTATTAGCTAGTGTTTGTGCTTGTGTGTGACAGGCTGCCAGCAACCCATGTTATGTCAGAAGAATAAAAAAATACAAGGTAAAAAATAAAAAGTACATTGAAGAGAGTAATTATAGCTACTACTATATATATGTGTGTGTGTGAAATAGCAGAATGAAGACTAGAAGGGCATATAACAATGAAAAAGAAAAACCTTTTATGTGGCCAATGCAACTTGATATTTATTTATTTTTTTGGTGCTTAACTTGATATTTATTTATTAATACGAATTTGGTGGTGGAACTGATATAATACTGGTTGCTTATGAGATGCTTTGGTTTAACATGAACCCGGCCTAGAAGCAGTAACTTGGTTTAAAACTGAAGACTTGTATGGCTGTTTGACTGCATTGTAATTTTGCAGTGTTGAAAAATTAAAGACTGAGAAGGAGCTTCAACGAGCTAAGTCTGAAATTCTTAGGAGAAAATTGAAAATTAGGGATCTATTTTGGAATTTGGGTTTATTGTGTGCTGAAGGAAAGCTTCTAGAGTCTTTGTTTGATTCCGAAGGAGCAATACGCAGTGACGATGTAGGTTGATTCTTGACATGTCAATCTTAGAAGATCTATCCTATTATTCATTGCTATTTGGAATTATTTACTAACTTTAAATGTTTTGTGGCAGATTTTCGGTGCAAAATACGGGTCCAAAGAGCTGACCACTGATAATGATATAATTCTCTGTGATAGTGCTTGTGACCGTGGATTTCACCAATGCTGTTTAAGGCCTCCATTGTTAACTAAAGACAGTAATATACTAACTTTTTACTCTCTTTTATTTGTTTTATTTGCCTTTGAGTTATCGATCATTTAAATATATCACTACTTTTTCATTCCACCCTCCAATTTCAATCATGTCTTTTAAACAAATGCTTTTCTTTTTCTTATCTCCAAAAGATACATTAAAAATCATCAAATTCAAAATTTAATTATTAATAAATAAACAATAAAATAATTCAACTATATAGCTATAGTAAATTATTTTGTCAGACGCTGTTGTGATCCAAAATTTTGAATAATATAAGAATTTATATACCTTGTGATGTGCTAATTTCTCTCTTGATCTGTCTCTTACTATAAGAATTGCTAGGTCATGGAAACCAAATGATTAATACTAACTTCACTAGCCAGTTATAATCAAATAGCTGTATACAATTACATTGACCAAAAATCTCTTCCATTACTACAAGCTGCCATATTACTGCTATTTCACACACATACATAAAAATACAAGCTGCCATATTATATAGGGGATTTTTTCTTTTGGTGAAAAATTGACTTCATTGAAGAGACAGGTTTTTAATTAAAAATAATTTTTACTCTATTAAAACCTAATTTCAATGTGTACAGGATATGGTTGGTATAAAGACGGAGATCACGGTCGTGGCTGTGGCCGTGGCCGAAAGGGGACGCCTAGACATTTTACTGGTCACCCACTTGACTTACATGCAGATCCATACACTCTCATTGGGTCATCATCAGGCACGACTGTTCCGACTAGTGGGAGACCGCCACCTATTGCTACTATTACCCCCTCTCGTTAGGAGCCTCAGATACACATGATGCCTACACCGGGTGCACCAAGATCATGCGCTCAATAAGCCAACGAGCATCCCAACACTGCCTTACATAGTTTGCAGAGTGATACAGCTATCGTAGCTCCCAGTCGAGCATGATCTTATGGGAAAAAACAAACCACATCTACTGGTACCCAAGATACTCAGCGTCCAGAAACATCTACTGCCACTGGTCACTCCGCCACAAGTGCTCCTAAGCTTTGATATGATGGTGCCAAATGGTTTGTTATTTGTTTTAAATTTTATGAATAGCATTATCTCATTTTGTGAAACAATATGTCTTTATAATTAGTTAGAATCTAGGCTAGCTGATATAAACTTCTATTAATAATTGGCCAAGGAATATATACAATAATCCCTCTGATCTCCTCTTTTAGTTTAAATTAATGTTGGTGGTAGGTCAGATATATAGATATTGATGATATCAGCTAATATCCCTTTTTATATATTATGATATTTTATTGTGAGAACTTGCCAGGAACTCACACTTTTTACTAGAAATTCAAGAGTCTTCTTCCAAACTTAAAAGCTATTTTTCATTTTTCTTTTCAATTACATTGTTACTATGATTATGAAAATTTCCTATCACACTAAATAGATATACCTTGAAATTATTGATGTAGTTGGCACCCACCTAAGCCTAGCTTAAAGTGCATTTCTCAGGTTTTTAAGGAAAATTACAACATGTCTTGGCTGAGTTTTGATGAGGCAGATGATGATACTAAAAAAATATGGTTGACAGAATGGAAGGTAAATTTTATCTATCTTATTTTACGTATTTTACAATCTTACATATTATAGTATGTTATATAATAGCAAGATGTTATTTCTTTTTTTAAAATAGAAATGCTTTGACATTCTTGATACGAAAGAGGATGACATCTATCAAGCTTGGAGGTTTAGGGCAGCCAAGCACCTACGAGGTATGCTCCATGCCATTCGCAAAAAGGAGCTTGTCCATATCGGATCCCACCAGAAGTTCTTGGTGAATTGATGAGATGTTGGGACACTAATGCCTATAGGCAATTACAGGCGAGAAATACAACTGCTAGGAAATCAACTCGAGGTACCTCTCTTCACACTGCAGGAGGCGCCACCTTTCCAGATGTGAGGTTACGCTTGGTAAGTTGTTTATCGACTCAAATTGTTAGCACCTGCATTTAGAATTAGATATGAGATTGAAATGATTTAGAATCTGGTTTGTTGATGTTTATGAATACTTCTTACAAAAAATATGTAATCTGGTTTGATGCACTATTTTTCTTATTGTTCCTTAGTCTAGCTTGAACAACTAGCTGAAGTAGGATTTTTATTGGAGAGACACATTCTTATTTTATTTAATTTTTTAGTAGATTTTGAGAGATAGAAATAATGACATCTACAACTTTGATGATGGATGAGACACTAAGAGTTAAAGATTATAAATACTAGTTCTCCTTCGTAGTGTTTATCTTTACTTTGCTGTCACATTAGGAGACAGTCAACACTCATGGAGAAAGCTTCATGTCATATACAACATCTTACAGCTTCTGTTACCGAGGGTTGTGAGAAATACAGCTTCAGCTCTAATTTTCCTGATTCCTCTTTCGAGGCTCACATGGAAATTCGATGAATCCAAACACCCTTCCAGAATGAATGGATCAAATCAAAACAGAAGTTATCTCTTAGCTACCCAAGCGGATTGAGAAGAAGAAGAATTTCATTAATTCATTAGAATTATAATAGCGCTCCTCCCCTAATGAATCGGGGGTTTAATTGATCATTGCTCTAAAGACACTTGTAAGAAATTTAAATTGCTTGAACCTAAATCAATCTCAGTGCCAACGCAGATGTAAAAGTGCAGAAAGGAAAATTGCAGAAGAGAGGTGTAAGAAATTGAAATCTCATAAACTAAACTCAATTCAATTCAATTCAACACAAGTGAAATGTAAACGTGTAGAAAAGAAAAATAAATTATAAGCTAAGCTCTTTGGAGTCTCTAATCCTCCAAGAGAGCTCTGGAGCCTCTAATCCTCCAGCCTCTAGTCCTATCAGAGCCTCTTCTTTTCTTCAAACACTCTTCTATTTATACTCTTCTTCTCATCCCTAAATGGGTCTTCAGTACTTGGATATGGGCCTTGGCCTTGATTAAAGCAAGCTTGGAGTGGCTCTTTAGTAACCTTGATAAGCTAACGTTCATGACTTGTATGATGCCATTTTGTATTGAAGTTGGCCTTAACGTTGGCGACAACGTTTGTGTAAAAGCGTTGAGCTCAAACGTTGCATAAAAAAATGAATTCTGGGTGTTCCCAGCAATGTTTGACTCAATGTTGGTGCACCAACGTTCGCTCATCCACGCGTCCGCGTTGCCCACGTGTATGCGTAAAGGCTGTGTTTTTGCCTTTTCACGCGTGCGCGTCACCCACGAGTATGTGTGAATTGCCATTTTTCAATTCCACGCATACGGGTGGTCCACACATATGCGTCGATTCAAGTTTCCCAACTCCAAATTCTGTGCTTCTCATCGAGGACGTTGGATGTAGCGTTTGTTCACCAATGTTCCCTCCAACGTTGGCTTGGTTACGCGTGAGCGAAGCTCATGCTTTTGCGTGGATTTAAAAAGTTTCCACTTTCACGCGTACGCGTCGCCCAAAATCTTTTAGCTCCAGAAATGAAAATTATTGCAAGTGTTGGAGGTAACGTTGGTCCACCAACGTTCCCTCCAACGTTGGGACCCAAACTTTACATATAGTGTTGCTAGCAAGCCTTGGAACGTCACTTTGTCCTCTTGTAAACGTTGCCAATTTCATGCCCATTACAAACTATTATATATGGTTGGAAAGCTATGAATGTCAGCTTTCTAACCCAACTAAAATCACCTCAATTGGACATCTACAGTTCAAGTTATGCTCTTTTGAAGGTGACAGGGTCGCTCACGTTGGTGTGCAACGTTTGAGGAAACGTTGGCACACCAACGTTGCTAACAACACCAAATTCGGAAGCTCAAACTTATTGTCCACCCTATACTATTATATATTTTTGGAAAGCCCTGAATGTCCACTCTTCAGTGTCATTGAAAGCGCATCATGTGGAGCTCTAGAGCTCGAGTTATACTCCATGGAAGGTGAAGAGGTCAGCTGGCCTTACTGCAGGTTGATACTATGTTCATCTTTGCACTTTCCGGGCAAGTTATCTCCTTCAAATTTAGTGTCCACCATGTAGTTCCATATATGCTTGGAAATATCTGGATTCCTAATTTCCAATGTCCTTGAAATTGCCTCATTTGGAGCTTTGTAGCTCAAGTTATTCTTGTTTGAAAAAGGCACAGTCAGGTTGTCAAGAGCAACATTTGTGGCAATGTTGGTGAGCCAACTTTGGCCACCAACGTTGCTTGCTCTGCTTCTTTTCTGCCCTTCCTTTGCTTCTTCTTACCTATCATCAACCAAACAAAATGCATCAAAGTATTGCCATAATCACAAGATAATGCATCATTCATAACATTAAACAATTCTTGCATAAATCTCATAAAAATGCACATAATTAACAATATTTGATTGAATCAAGGCATGCAAACAATTCTCATCCAAACACTTGCTTATTGCCTAAGAAATGCATGAAAACCTTGTAAAAACTAATGAAAAAGGCTTGTGAAACTAGCCTATGATGACTTGTCATGACAACACCAAACTTAAATCTTGCTTGTCCCCAAGCAAGTACTAAAACATAAGGAGAATGAATGAAAATAGAGAGAGGTATAAGCCTTTTTTGGAAGAAATTAAATTCTGGTAAATGGGATTTTCTTGCATGGTATCTTAGTGATTTTTATTTGTGGCTGAAGTAGTGGCACTCCTATGGATCTTTACTTGTATTACACAAAAATGAGACATGTTATGATTTGGTCCTTAGTATTTCTTGCTCTCTTTCATGACTGAGATTTATTGTTTAGCTGAGGCTTAATGTTATGTTTAAGGCAGCTCTTTAAAGTAAGCTTTCAGCCAACATTCCCGTCCTATTTGGTTCAAGATGCTAGGTGTTGAGACACTCCTAAGGGCTTACTTGCTCAAGCCTCTCCTTAGCACACACACATCACAGGTTTTATTCTTTGGACATTAGTGCACAGCACCTCTTTGGGTCACTAAATGCTTTGTCTCAAAGTAGCTCTTGATGGTGGACTTTCGGTTGACAATCCCGGGTTAGTTAACCCAAGTTGCCAGGTGATGAATGATGATCAGATTTGTTGAGGATAAAGAATTTCACAATAAGTTCTCGTTGAAAGTATAGCTTCTAAACCAACGAAGAATCCTTTCAAATAAACATTTGGTTGTCACAAGTAACAAACCCCTATAAAAATAACCGATGTATTCAAACCTCGAGTCGTTCTCCCTAGGAATTGCAATAAAGTGTTCTTGTTATTGGTTGTAGGTATGTTTTGGGGTTTTTTGGAATAAGAGACAAGAATTGTAAATTGCAAAGGAAATAAACTAACAATTAAGAAAGCTCTTGGCAAGGTATGAGAACTAGAAATCCTATCCTAGTTATCCTTATCAATTGTGATGAGAATTATTCATTGCTCCCACTTAGTTAACCTCTAACAATGGAGGAAGATCAAGTGGATGAATTAACTTGAGTCCATAAGTCCTAGTCTAATCATGATGAAAGACTAGCTTAGTGGCATTCAAGTCAATTAGCAACTTCCAATTATCAATCAACAAAGGAATTAGATAACTCAGGAGTCACCAATTACTCAACTAAAGCTAGGAGGAACAAAACCTACCTTATAACTAGAAGAAACATTTCAACAAACACATAGAAGGCAATAAAGGCAAACATTATTAATTGCAAGAATTAAAGGAATCTATAACTACAAAAGCAAAAGATTAACAATAGAAAGACAAAACAATTATGAAACAACAATGAACTTACCAATTGCATTGAGAAGAAATGTAGATCTACAAGAGAATTCATAAAGCAAAAAGGAAAATTGAAGCAAGAGAAGAAGTATATCTAGATCTAAGAAATTAACCTAAACCTAATCCTAATCCTAGAGAGAAGAGAGAGCTTCTCTCTCTAGAAAGTAAATTTAACTACTTCTCTAACTAAACTATGTCCTAATGTATGAAGTGAATCTAATGTATTGACTCCTACTTGAATTCTGTCTTAAATAGCCTCAGAAATGAGTTGGACTTGGGCATGGGAAGCCCAGAATTCGCCCCCAGCATTTTGCCTTTAAGTGAGTCACGTGGAAGCATCGACACGTAGGCGTCATGTACGCGTACGCGTCGCTTGGCAATTTCCTATCCACGCGTATGAATCATGTGTGCGTACGCGTCGCCATGCGACGTCACCTTCCACGCGTCTGCGTCTGCTACGCGTGCGCGTCGATAAATTCATCCCAAATCCTTATTTTTCCATGAGTTCTCCACTTGCATGTTGTTCCTCTTCACCCCTTTGATCCATTCCTAGCCTTTCCAATCTGAATTCACTAACAAACATATCAAGGCATCTAGTGGAATCAAAGGTGAATTAAATTTAGCTAATTCAAGGTCTAAAAAGCATGTTTTCACACTTAAGAAAAAATTAGGAGACAATCATAAAACCATGCTATTTCATTCGATAAATGTGGGTAAAAGATGGTAAAATCCCCTAAATTAAGAAGAAGATGTACCACGAAATAGTGGTGCATCAACCCTCCCCACTCATAAACATTAGCATGTCCTCATACTAAAATCAGGAGTAAACAAAGGATATCAATATTTATTCAATGTAAACTAACTAAATGCAACCAATCTACATGCGACTATCTAAATGAATGCAACTACTTGGTCAAAATAAATCAACTTCCAAGAAAACATGTATGAGCATAGGGGGCTAAAGCCATAGCAATCAAATCAAATCCACAATTGAATTGAGTTATTAAATATTTTTACAAACTTGCGTGAAAAGTGATGATCATAGGTGAAAGCATGTAATTGAGCAATCGAACCCTCTCCGGATGTGTTTACACTCTAGTTGCTCAATGTTTAGGGTTGATTCACTCAATTCCCCCCAAATCATGCTTTCCAAGATTTGTTTTTCATCTAACAATCAACAGTTATTCCATGCATGCATACAATTATCATGAGGTCTTTTCTTTAGGTTGTAATGAGGCTAGGGTTAGGGTAGGATAGTATATGGTTAAGTTGACTAGAAATTTGAATCTTTGATTAACCTAGACTTCCCACCTAACACATATAACAATCTATGCAATTAAGTACTAACCTAACTACCCATTTTTCACTTTTTCACATACTCATGCATTTTCTTTTTCCTTTCACAACACCTATGCATTGATCTTTATTGAGCTTTATTTTGGGTATTTTATCCCTTTTTTATTGCTTTTCTTTTTATTTCTTTTTTTATATATTTTTCTTTTTCTTTTCTTTTCTTTTCCACTTTTTCTTTTTGTTTTTCTCATTATTTTTTTTCTTTCAAACTATATATAAGAAGATCAATGCATAAGGTTTAACATTTGATTTATACATGAGTATGTACCCAATTCCCTAATATAGAAATGCAAAACACCCTTTTGTCCCAACCAATGTTCCCAAATCTCCCCAAACTTGAATAATAAACACTCTCACTAGCCTAAGCAAATCAAAGATCCAAACAAGGGACTTTTATTATTTTTCGCTTTAGGCTTGTAATGTGCTAAAATAAAGAACAATTGGGTTAAGCATAGGCTCAAAATTGGTTACAATGGAAGGTAGAAGGTAGGCTATTTGGGTAAGTGAGCTAATGAAATGATGGCCTTAATCATATAAATGCATGAATACAAGAAATAATGGACATAGAGAATCAGACAAATCAAGGATCACAATCACAGAAAGAGAACAATTGCACACAAGAAGGAAAATAAGTGGTTATAAGATGTAACCACACCATTAGGCTCAAATCTCACATGGTTGTGTGTTCTTAGCTCAAAAACATGATCCACAATATATATAATTCAAGCAAGTTCTATGAAAAGTTTTTCACTCAAATCAATCGGGATGTCAATGCCCTATAGATAGACTCCTAGAAATTTTCATTATTTCGACTAAGCTTATTTTATATATATATATATATATGCAAACTACAAAAATACAACTAAAAATCCTAAAAGACCAAAAAATGAAATACAATAGTATTGGGATTAGAAACTTGTCACTCAAGAACGCCGATCAGTCAGACGACCTCCCCACACTTAAAAGTTTGCACCATCCTCGGTGCATTCAAAGATGAGCAAGGGGGTAGGTCAACTGGTTGTTGCGTGTTCTTTCTTTCGCTTCCATTTTTTGCTTATGACAACACATCCTGAAAATAGAAAACAGGATAAGGCGACAAGTAAATGCAAAAGCAAGGAAGCATACATTGTTGGAATGAGGTTAGAACCACTAGAATTAAGTGAGTGAATTAGTGTGACATTGATAAAAGTAAGTGTGTGAGTTCTAAGATGCATGCAGTCTAGAACACACGCTAGCATAAAAAGCTATGTCACAAATTATACAAAAGGAGCATGCACTTCACTCAATTAGTGTGACATTGATAAAAGTAAGTGTGTGAGTTCTAAGATGCATGCAGTCTAGAACACACGCTAGCATAAAAAGCTATGTCACAAATTATACAAAAGGAGCATGCACTTCACTCATCCTAGTGTGCTTGAAATACTTTAAACTCGTAGGTTAAAACAACCAAACAAGCAATATAAAAAAGCATGAAAGCATTCAAGCTAAAGATAGCATAGGGATGTATAAGGTCAAGAAGCACAATGCATTAAGGTAAATGCACAACATCCCTCAAGAGGTTGCCTAATCAAAGAATATGATTCACATCACATGGTGGCCAATTCATGTAATTCAAAAAGATTTAGAAGGCTTGAAGGCAATGTCACAGTCACTTGGTGTTCACAAGGTGAAGCATGAAGAACTCAAAACCAAGTAACAAATTATAACCTCAATAATGAACCAACAATGAATATAAAAAAAATTATCCTAGAATAGCATTCAATTAACAATAAGCAGCAATATATAGTAAACAAAATCAATAATCCAACACTTATGATGAGAAAGAGAAAATAAAACGAAAAATAAACTAACTAAACAACTAACTAACTAAAAAGAATGGTTATCAATGGTGTTTGGTAGTGTTGGATGCTGGTTGAAGATGGGAAAGATTAGAAGAGAAGAAAGAAGAAGTAAAGAAATGGAAAGAAGAGAAGAAAAGAAGGTGTATGGAAAAAGGCGATTCACGCGTACGCGTAGTGCACACGTGCTCGTGGTGAGGTGAAATGGGATCGATGCGTATACGTGGGGCATGCGTACGCGCGGGTGGCGTCTGAGAGACGTGACACGTACGCATGTGGTTTGTGCTAGAGGCACAATATTCGCGCAATGTAGGCACAACTCTCGGGTTAATGGGGGAGGAATAAAACTTCTACATCCACGCGTACGTGTAGGTGACGCGTGCGCGTGGATTGGTGATATACCACTATTTCATGATAAATCTTGTGCTTAAATTGAATGGTTTTATCAACTCTTCACCTACTTGTTCATATGAATTTGCATGGTTTTACAATTCCTTCCTTAGTATATGACATATGAGAAAACATGTTTCTTATGCTTTAAAATAATCAAATTTAATTATCCTTTATTACCATTCGATGCTGTGATTTGTGTGTTGAGTACTTTCAGGTTCTATAGGGCAGGAATGACTCAAAGGATGGAAAGGGAACATATAAAAATGGAAGGAAAGCACAAATTAGATTTTTGGAGAAATTGGCAGCGTAGAGTCCGCATGGACGACGCGAACGCGTGCTTAGCGCAAAAGAGAATCCACGCGAGCGCCTGGATGACGCCAACGCGTGACCCGTGAAACACAACTAACACGGACGCATGACTGACGCGACCGTGTGGAAGAGAAAAACTCCAGATGACGCGACCGCGTGACCCACGCAGACGCGCGACGTGCGCGACCTGCAGAACTTGTAGAAGTCGGCCCCAGCGATTTCTGGCCCCTTTTTGGCCGAGATCCAACCCCATAGAACACAGATTAAAGGGTTATGAATGGAGAAATCCATCCATTCATGAGAGGAGGTTGGATACTGAATACTTCATACAACATACATACTTTTAGGATTTAGATGTAGTTTTTAGAGAGAGAGGTTCTCTCCTCTCTCTTAGGATTAGGATTAGGATTTCTCTTAAAGGACTTAGGATTATCTCATCTTCACATCAGGTTCAACATTCCTTTATTTTGACTTCTTTCGTTTGTTAATTATATATGCTGCCAAATTGGCTTATGGACCATTCATGTTATGATTTTCTTAATTAATACACATTGAAGTATTTCAGACTTATGATTGCTTCCCTTTCTTTATATAAATAATTTAGATTTTTACTATTGGCTTTGGTTGATTAATTGGTGACTCTTGAGTTGTCAAACTCATCGTGATTGATAATTATTATTCTTGCTGATTAATTTAGGTTCCTATAACTCTAGTCTTTCTTTAAGGAGTTGACTAGGACTTTAGGTGTTAAATTAATTTGTCCACTTAACTGACCTTCGTAGTTAGAGGTTGACTTAGTGGGAGCAAAAGTATAATTCTCATCACCATTGATAAGGATAACTAGGATAGGAATTCCAGTTTTCATACCTTGCCAAGAGATTTCTTCGTTATTAATTTATTAATTACTGCAATCTATTTCTCTCCTTCAAAACCTTTTCAAAACCCAAAAACACTCTTTTCCATAACCAATAGTAAAACACAATTCCCTGTAATTCCTTGAAAAGACAACCCGAGGTTTGAATACTTCGTTTTATAAATTTTATCGAGTTTGTTACTTGTGACAACCAAAATATTTGTAAGAAAGAATTTTCTGTTGGTTTAGAAGCTATACTTACAACACGATTATATTTGTGAATTTTTTTACCGATAGAAAATTCGTTCTTCAAAATGGCGCCGTTGCCCAGAAATTGCAAACGTGTGCCTTATTATTGGTTATTAACCATTCTAACTTTCTAACTAATGGCATGACCACTGTTCTCCTAATTAACAAAAATTCTACATATCATATATTCAACTCACTTTATGCTTTTACCCCTCGTTCGTTCATTGATGCCGAAAACTTGTCTATCAACAAATTTCTCTTCGGCAAGTATACCGAATTGTCGTCAAGTAAAAACTCACAATAGAGTGAGGTCGAATCCACAGGGATTAACAGATTAAGCAATCAATAGTTAATCGAGTATCCTAGTTAGACGAATCAGATTTGGATGATGAGCAGCAGGAAATGTAAATGACATAAAAGTAAAGAAATGCAATAAAGTGCAGAAATGTAAATGGCAAGAAAAGTAAATGTAAAAACTAAAAATAAAATGAACATTGGGATCAAGATATATTGCAATCCTCCGGATCAAGTTCATTCTCATCTCTTTCTCAATCAACACATTCATTCATCTCCTTGGCAATCTTAAGTGATTGGATCCCAATTCCTTGGCAATCCAATCTCTCTAAGCTTGAACAATTTCCCAATTCCTTGATTTAATTGCTCATGGGAAGAGATAAAGTTTGGTCACTGATTATACCACACACATTGATAGATCAAAGTATTGGGAGGATTACATGTCACTATATCCGCCCAACCCCCAACCTAATCCAATATGAGAGAGCATTTCTAGCATGATCTCCTCATTCCTCTTCTAAGGTTCCGAGGAGATCCAATTATGGAGAGCTTCTCTTCCAAGATAGCTAACCAATTGGATGAAGATCGAAAGCTCTCTAGTAAAATCAAGAGAAAAGAAAGAAAAAGAAGAATAAGGACTACAATTGATCCATTAAATGCAATAGAACTCTCTAACCCAATGAAAAGAGTTAGTTGATCATTGCTCTACCAAAATAGAAAGAAAGAAAGTGCAGAAAAGTAAAGATGAAGATTAAAACTAACATTCAAACTTCAAAATTTATAAATGAAAAGTACAAAAAAAAAATAAAAAGAAGGAAAACTGTGTGAGGGGAGGGAGTCCGAAGACTCCTCTTCAATCCCCAATTTCAAGCCTACCTTGAATGTACAAACTAAGGCCTTTATATAGGCTCTCCTAAATTACAAAAAGAAATCAAAAGCAAATTACAATTAAATGAAAATTCCTATTCTAGATGCTTCTTGTGGCCTTGATTGGTTGACACTTGTGGGCTTGCTTCCTTGAGGTTGGATGGCCCTTGAAAGAGAAGTGAATCAAATTGAGGTCCAGGGTGACTTGGCTTTATTGCTTCCGTTAGCCACACTAATGCTACAAGTGTGGTGTTAGTGCTGAAGTTAGTGTGGCTAACGTTACACTTGCTACCCAGTTGGTATTTTTGGGGGTTAAAAGATGTCTCTTGTTTGTGCTCCAATTTCATGCCCACTATAAACTATTATATATCTTTGGAAAGCTCTGAATGTCAGCTTTCCAATGCAACTGAAATCACCTCAATTGGACCTCTGTAACTCAAGTTATGCTCCTTTGAAGTGGACAAGGTCGCTGGCATAGTCGCTAGCGTTACTGGAAAACGTGAATCATGATAACGCTAGCGATCAGGAGGCTTAATATTTCCAGGTTCTGGAGCTCAAAATTAATGTCTACCCCATAATATTATATTTTGTTGGAAAGATCTGGATTTATACTTTCCAACGCCTTTGGAAGCGCATCATTTGGAGCTCTACAGCTCGAGTTACACTTCTTGGAAGGTGAAGAGGTCAGCTGGCCTTACTGCAGGTTGATACCATGTTCATCTTTGCACTTTTGGGGCAGGTTTTCTCCCTCCAATTTAGTGTCCACCATGTAGTGCCATATATTCTTGGAAATCTCTGGAATCCTACTTTCCAATGCCACTAGAATCACCTCATTTGGAGCTTTGTGGCTCAAGTTATTCTTGTTTGAAGAAGGCATAGTCAGGCTGCCAGGTGAGATTTTTGCCCCGTTAATGTCCATGTTAGTGTAACTAATGTGGCCATTAATGTGGGTCTTCTTTTGCTTCACAAATGTTAGTGGCACTCATTTTTTCCACTAACGTTGGCATTTCCCTTTCCTTCCACGTTAATTCCCAGTTAATGTAACTAATGTGGAAGCTATCGTGGGTCTTCTTGCTTCACAAACGTTAGTGGCACTCACTTTTTCCACTAACGTTGGCCTTTCCCTTCCGTTCCACGTTAGTTCCCACGTTAATGTAACTAACGTGGAAGCTAACGTGGGTCTTCTTGTCCTTCGCTAACGTTAGTGGTGCTTACTTTTACCACTAACGTTCCATGCTCTCCTTCTTCAAAGTTAATGCAATTAACTTTCTCACTAACGTTGAGGCTTCTCTTTTCTTCCACGTTAATGGCCACATTAGTAGCACTAACGTAGCCACTAACATGGCTCTTCTCTGCTTCTTGTTACCTGAAATCAATCAAACAAAGTGCATCAAAGTCTTGCTCTTAATCCTGAAATTATGCATCATCAATTTTATCATTCAATTCATGCATAATTCTCATGAAATCATTCAAAATTCACAATGTTTGCTTGAATCATGGTATGAATGCATTTTTAACCAAATACTTGCTTATTTCCTAAGAAAATGCATGAAACCAACCTAAAGCATACAAAAAATGGCTAGTAAAACTAGCCAAGATGCCCTGGCATCATTCATTTTTTGCCTTTATGCTTATATTGCTATTATTCTATTTGCCTACTTGTTTTTCTGCTTTCATTCTTCAATTATATAATGGAAATTCTATTTTTCAGGATGTCTAATTTTCAAAGCAAGGGAAAGAGCAAAGTGACCAATGGCAAAAGGAAAAGAGGCGAATCCTCTGTATCCATCCTTGGCATCTTACATGATGATTCCTGGCGGGAGAAAAACTTTACCCTGCAGGAAAAAGCTGATCAGTTGGTACCTGCGGCTGACCTAATTAAATTTACAAACAAATACTGTGAGCTGAAATACCCAGTTTTTGCCACATCCAGGAACCTATACCTGGAAAGGACACTCCAAATTCCAGAAGAACTCAAGCAGTACACTTCAGACCAAATTAAACAGAGAGGCTGGTTCTTCCTAGAGAGAAACTTGACTGAGATCAACTCATCCTGGGTCAGGAAATTCTACTGTAACTATTTTCTATCATCCCTGGATTCAGTACAGCTCAGACGCAAGCAAGTTCTGGTTACTGAGGAAGCAATTGAAGACATCCTCCAGCTCCCACCTAAATCAGATCAGCCAGATGGTTACCAGAAAACTGAGGAGGATATGAGATTCATGAGGTTTGATTGGGATGTAGTAAAATGGGATATCACTCTTGATCCTACTGTTCCATGGGTCATGGGAAAGAGCACAGTGGTACCCAAGGGAATCAGACTCATTTATCTGAATGATGAGGCTTGGCTGTGGCAACAGATTCTAAGTAACTACGTGATGCCGAGCACTCATGAGACGGAGGTGCCAGCTGCTATGATTACCCTCATCTGGTGTGTGATGACGGGTAAGGACCTATATCTACCCCGCTTCATCCGGCATTACATGGCCAGGGTCCGTGTTCGAGGCACCCTCCCCTTTCCATTCCTGATCACTCAGTTAGGTTGCCGAGTTGAGGTACCTTGGGAGGTCACTGATAAAAAGCCACCCGCCGTGGACTGCCGGAAGATCATTCCTCACAGTCGAAAGTTTTAGGCTTTGGGCTACTGACCCCCATTTCTCACTGACCCTGCTGAGGCAGCTACTTCTTCAGCTGCTCCTTCTGCTTCCACTGGCCCAGCACTACCCACTGCATTCCCACCTGCTCCTGAGTTCATCTATCTTCTAGTGCACCGACTCTTTGACCGCTTAGACCAGATGGAACGCCATCACCAGCAGCACTTTGAGAGGTCTGAACGTCACAACAGGCGACGTTATGAGAGGTCTGAGCATTGTCACAAGCGGCGCTATGAGCACCTCAAGCTGATGATCCGATCTGGTGGCGATATCCCCTCCGAGCCCGACATGCCCTCCAACACATCTGAGGAGGAGGTGAGCGATCATGAGGAGGAGGCACCTACCCAGGCTAAGCAGGGAGGTCCAGAGCACACTGTCCCACATCATGAGGAGCACCACCAGCTACAGGCTGCTGATTCAGACATTCCTTTACAGACAGAGCCTCCGCTTCAGCAGCCTGCTCCTCCTACACTCACAGAGACTGCAGACCCTCAGCTTACCACTGAGACACCGGCAGCCCAGCCTTCTGGAGATGACACTTCTTCACACCCAGTTTGAGTGAGCATCGAGGACGATGCTATTATTTAAGTGTGGGGAGGTCGCCATCTCTTTCATATTTCTCTTTTGGTGAACCACTACAGCCTCTTATCTTATTTTGTCCATTTTCTGTATTTTATTTGCACATTTTTCTCTCTTTTGTTTTTGTTGTACTTTTACATTCTGCATTTTGGGCTGTGTATATCTTGGATATTTTAGCTTAATTTGCACCTTAGTTTACTAGTTATATATTAAGTGGATTAATTATAATAGTTTACCCTTTTTAGCATATGATAGTTGATTTGATTAAAAAATAAGGAGAGTAAGCTAGGAAGCATAGCATAATAAAACAATCCACACACCTTGTATATATAGCATTACATGTTAGTTAGTTAACAACATTTTTTCAAGGAGAAACACTAAGATTTTAAGGGGCACCTTAAAGATTTACATTGAGTTGAATGGAAACTCTTAAATTTCTACTTGCATGACATACATAACTGATATATGATTTATGAGCTTGAGAACACACAGCCTGTGAGTTTTGAGCTTAAATGTATGGTTGCATTCAAACCATAAATTTCATTCCTGTGTGTTTTGCCCTTCTTTTTCATTCTGGTGTTCTTTACTTTGCTTTAATCTATATGTCCAATATAGAATATAGATACATACCAAGAGATGATTGAGGCCATTATTTGTATTTATACCCACTTGTCCCAAATAAACCTACCTTTTATGCCATCCTTGTTAGCCCCCTTGAGCTTTTTAATCCCCTCTTATTTTATAACCACATTACTAGCCTTAAGCAGAAAAACAAAATAAAAATCCCAAGTTGAATCCTTGGTTAGCTTAAGATAGATAGTGTGTAAAAAAATTTAAGAATGGAAAATTTTATGGGAACATGAGATGACAGAAACAAAGTAGGAATTTGTACTAAATAAGATGTTTCAATAATTTGGGAAGCATGCTCATGTGAAATCAAAACAATCAAAGTCACCATGTGTATTTAAAAAAAAAATTTCAAAAAGGGGATACAAAAAATTCCCAAACGCAAAATAAGAAGAATCAATGCACATGGGACAAAGTTAAATTTAATGCATGAGTTTGCAATACAAAGTGGAAAAATCTGGGCAAGTAGGTTAAGAAACTTTGATTTATATAAAAAGTATGTATGTTAGGTGAGATCTTAGACTAGTCATGGATTCACTTATTAGCTCACTTAGCCTTATACATATACCTTTACCTTTACCCTGGCCCCATTACAACCTTGAAAAGACCTCATGATTTTTGTATGTCTATATTCCATATTTGTTGATTGGTTAGATGAAGAACAAAGTTATAGAAACTAAGGATAGAAAGAAGAATAGAGCGATTAACCCAAATAAACACTGAGTGACTGGAGAGCAAACACAAAATCCAGTGAGGGTTCAATAGCTCATTCTCATATGTCCACGTTTAATTATTGACTGTCTTGCAAGTTGTGAACTATCTTAACTCAACTCAATTGTAATTGTGCTTTAATATGATTTGGCCCTAGTTGTACATACATGATTCTTGAAGATATGAATTAATTTGACTAGATGTATGCTTTATATATAGGTGAATAATAACTAGGATTGCATGACTCATTTAGGTAGTTGCATTTAGAGTAGATTGCATTGCATATGATCCCACCATTTTACCTTTACTTTTCTTCTCTTGGATTTAGCATGAGGACATGTTATTGTTTAAGTGTAGGGAGGTTGATAAACCACTATTTCATGATAAATCTTGTGCTTAAATTGAATGGTTTTATCAACTCTTCACCTACTTATTCATATGAATTTAAATGGTTTTACAATTCCTTCCTTAGGATATGACATATGAGAAAACATGTTTCTTATGCTTTAAAATAATCAAATTTAATTATCCTTTATTACCATCCGATGTCGTGATTTGTGTGTTGAGTACTTTCAGGTTCTATACGGCAGGAATGACTCAAAGGATGGAAAGAGAACATACAAAAATAGAAGGAAAGCACAAATTGGAGTTTTGGAGAAACTGGCAGCGACACGTCCACATAGACGACGCGAACGCGTGCTTAGCGCAAAAGAGAATCGAAACGAGCGCCTGGATGACGCGAATGCGTGACCTGCGAAATGCAACTAACGCGGACATATGACTGACGCGACCGCGTGAAGAGCAAAACTCCAGATAACGCGACCATGTGACCCACGCGGACACGTGATGTGCGCGACCTGCAGAACTTGTATAAGTCGGCCCCAGCGATTTCTGGCCCCTTTTGGCCCAGATCCAAGCCTAGAGAACACAGATTAAAGGGTTATAAATGGAGAAATCCATCCATTCATGAGAGGAGGTTGGATACTGAATACTTCATACAACATACATAGTTTTAGGATTTAGATGTAGTTTTTAGAGAGAGGTTCTCTCCTCTCTCTTAGGATTAGGATTAGGATTCCTCTTAAAGGACTTAGGATTATCTCATCTTCACATCAGGTTCAACATTCCTTTATTTTGACTTCTTTCGTTTGTTAATTATATATGCTGCCAAATTGGCTTATGGACCATTCATGTTATGATTTTCTTAGTTAATACACATTGAGGTATTTCAGACTTATGATTGCTTCCCTTTCTTTATATAAATAATTTAGATTTTTACTATTGGCTTTGGTAGATTAATTGGTGACTCTTGAGTTGTCAAACTCATCGTGATTGATAATTATTATTCTTGCTGATTAATTTAGATTCCTATAACTTTAGTCTTTCCTTAAGGAGTTGACTAGGACTTTAGGTGTTAAATTAATTTGTCCACTTAACTGACCTTCATAGTTAGAGGTTGACTTAGTAGGAGCAAAAGTATAATTCTCATCACCATTGATAAGGATAACTAGGATAGGAATTCCAGTTTTCATACCTTGCCAAGAGATTTCTTCGTTATTAATTTATTAATTACTGTAATCTATTTCTCTTGTTCAAAACCTTTTCAAAACCCAAAAACACTGTTTTTCATAACCAATAGAAAAACACACTTCCCTGCAATTCCTTGAGAAGACGACCCGAGGTTTGAATACTTCAGTTTATAAATTTATTGGGTTTGTTACTTGTGACAACCAAAACGTTTGTAAGAAAGGATTTTCTGTTAGTTTAGAAGCTATACTTACAACACGATTATATTTGTGAATTTTTTTACCGATAGGAAATCCGTTCTTCAATTGGCTAAAAAGCTTGGGGCACGCGTACGCGTGAGGTGTGCGTTCGCGTGGGTTGGTGCTCTATTTTTCAAAATTTTCTATGTTTTTTCACCAATCAAAGCATTCCAAACCTCCAAACAGCTACCAAAACACCCTAAAACTTTGTTTAACATACTGAACTACTACTACACTCTACAAATCAACCAAAACATGAATTTAAACTAATATTACGAATATTTACAAGGAAGAAATTGAAAAGATTTTACCATGGTGGGGTGTCTCTCACCTAACACTTTTATTTATTCTCCTTAAGTTGGACTTATGGGGGGCTCCTCTCAAGGTGGCTTGCGCTTAAATTCTTCTTGGAACTCCGACTAATGCTTGGTTCTCCATTGTGGCCCAAGATTTCTCATAAGTTGCACCAAGTTTTGATGGAGTTCTTCACATGTTTGGGGCTCCCAAAGTCGATCCTATTCTTGTAATCCGGGATCCCACACTTTATTTTCACACTCGTCTTGAAGTTGATCATTATTAGTCCTTCCGGGTGGCACGACATTAGAATTCTCAAAGAAGTGTCCAACAATTCTCTTAGACCCATCTAATTGAGCACTATTCCAACCCTTATATTCCCATTTTGATGTGTCAACCATAATGAGCCTTGATTTATAACGCCAACCACAAAACATCTTCCTCTTACGCTTCATCCCGTAAAGCATCCTAAGTTGACCATCCGTTTCAAGCAAGCCATACTCAAGTGGGACAATAAAGCTAATAGAGATGAATTTTACCCACTCGAATGAAGGAGTAGATGACAACCTAGGTAAAGAAGCTTCCAAGGATCTTGATGAAGCGTATTCAACTCCCGTCCTTCTTTTTCTAAGGACTTCCACTTCTTCACAAGATTCTTCAAATGTAATCCTTTGTTCAGCAATTTTATCTAAGCCTTTTCCCTTACTCAAATCATAATTGGGAGGATGAGAAAGGTCTACCTCCACAATACTTTCAAATTTACCGGGAGAAGGTTCTTCAAGCTCAAAGGATTCTTCACCACTAAGATTGGATGCATGATCTTCATTGCTAAGGGAACTCAATTCTTGCTCTATCCCGTCCAATTCCTCCTCAACATCAACTTCGATCTTGTTGGTTGGATTTTTAATGACCTTAGATTCCCATGGAGATTCCGCATCTCCTAGGTCTTCAACCATTTCTTCCTTTTCTTCAACAATTATAGCTTCCTCCAATTGTTCCAATACAAAGCAAAATTCCTCGTTTCCCACCGGAGTTTCCAATTTCTCCTTCATGCTATGCTCTTCATTTGATCCTCCACATGTTGCCATGGGAATTCCTTGAGTGTCCAAGCATTGGGAGGCTAATCGGTTTACTACCTCGACCAAGGTGGCCGTGAATTCTAGTACCTCCCTTTGTATTTCTCCTTGCCCTTGAAGCATAAGGCTAAGGGTTTCATCCATTGAGGATTGGAGTGGATAAGAGGATTCATTGTCTTGGAGAAAGGATTCATAATAGGAAGGTGGTTCTTCTTGGTAGGGTTGTGGCAGTTCAACACTCTCCACTCTTTCTACTTGTTGTACAACACGCTCCATGGTTGCTTGAAATTGATCCAATGCATCCTTGAGATGATCCCTTGACTCTTGTTCTGCTTGGATAACATGATTAGGATCATATGGCTCTTGGATCGATGGACATAGATCTTCTTCCATGGAGGGTTGTGGTGGATAGTAAAACTCATCTTGTGGTTGAAAATTTTCATACATTGGAGGTGGTTCACCTTAGTAATAGTATGGAGGGGGTGGCTCTTGGAAGTGGTGATGTTGGGATGGTGATGGTTCTATGTGTGGCTCATATGGCTCAAAAGGTGGTTGGTGTGGTGGATAAGGAGTAAGGTCATTTGGAGGGGGTTTGGTGAAAAGCAGCTTGTGAGCATGGTTGAGGGTTATGTTGAGGACATGGCTCATAGGCATATGGTGGTGGTTCTTGAAAGTCACAAGGGGATTCACCATAACCATTTGATTGGTATGCATCATAGAATGGCTCTTGTTCATAGTGTATTGGTGGAGGTTGTTGCCATGAAGATTGATCATATGCATATGGCTCCTCGCACCTTTGAGTATCCCATTCTTGATGCATGTTGTCATTGAAATTCACATCTCCTACAACATAGCTAGAACCAAACTCAGCCAAAGTGAGAATTCATGATAGCAAGGGAAAATGAAAAAAAAACTAGTAAGAAATAATGAAAACAAACTACTAAAACTGGCAACAATCAACAAAAAAGCATATTCACAATATTCACATATGTACAATAACCAATAACAAGTGAATTTTTGCAATTCCCTGGCAATGGCGCCATTTTGATAATCGAATTTATTGATGGTATAGAATTTCACAATAAGTTCTCGTTGAAAGTATAGCCTCTAAACCAACAAAAAATCCTTTCATACAAACATTTGGTTGTCACAAGTAACAAACCCCTATAAAAATAACCGAAGTATTCAAACCTCAGGTCGTTCTCCCTAGGAATTGCGATAAAGTGTTCTTGTTATTTGTTATAGGTATGTTCTCGGGTTTTTTGGAATAAGAGACAAGAATTGTAAATTGCAAAGGAAATAAACTAACAATTAAGAAAGCTCTTGGCAAGGTATGAGAACTAGAAATCCTATACTAGTTGTCCTTATCAATTGTGATGAGAATTGTTCATTGCTCCCACTTAGTTAACCTCTACCAATGGAGGAAGGTTAGGTTGATGAATAAACTTGAGTCCACAAGTCCTAGTATAATCATGATGAAAGACTAGCTTAGTGGCATTCAAGTCAATTAGCAACTTCCAATTATCAATCAACAAAGGAATTAGATAACTCAAGAGTCACCAATTACTCAACCAAAGCCAAGAGGAACAAAACCTACCTCATAACTAGAAGAAACATTTCAACAAACACATAGAAGGCAATGAAGGCAAACATTATTAATTGCAAGAATTAAAGGAATCTACAACTACAAAAGCAAGAGATTAACAATAGAAATACAAAACAATTATGAAACAACAAAGAACTTACCAATTGCATTGAGAAGAAATGTAGATCTACAAGAGAATTCATAAAGCAAAAAGGAAAATTGAAGCAAGCGAAGAAGTAGATCTAGATCTAAGAAATTAACCTAAACCTAATCCTAATCCTAGAGAGAAGAGAGAGCTTCTCTCTCTAGAAACTAACTCTAACTACTTCTCTAACTAAACTATGTCCTAATGTGTGAAGTGATTCTAATGTGTTGACTCCCCCTTGATTTCTGCATTAAATAACCTTAGAAATGAGTTCAATTTGGGCTTGGGAAGCCCAGAATTTGCCCCCAGCGTTTTGCCTTTAAGTGAGTCACGTGCGAGCATCGACGCGAATGCGCCATGTACGCGTACGCGTCGCTTGGCAATCTCCTATCCACGCATTCGCGTCATGTACGCATACGCGTCGCCATGCGACGTCACCTTCCACGTCCGCGTCTGCTGTGCGTGTGCATCGATGAATTCATCCCAAATCCTTGTTTTTCCTTGAGTTCTTCACTTGTATGCTTTTCGTCTTCACCCCTTTGATCCATTCTTAGCCTTTCCGATCTGAATTCACTAACAAACATATCAAGGTATCTAGTGAAATCAAAGGTGAATTAAATTTAGCTAATTAAAGGTCTAAAAAGCATGTTTTGACACTTAAGCACAAATTAGGAGACAGTCATGAAACCATGCTATTTCATTGGATAAATGTGGGAAAAAGGTGGTAAAATCTCCTAAATTAAGCACAAGATGTACCACAAAATAGTTGTGCATCAATGAAGCACCCCTTAAAACCTAGTTATCGAAGCTTATCTTTGTACAATAGCATCACAGGCATATATCCAAAATCTCAAGCCATTGGTGCCCAGCCTTGTTTATTTCTTTTTTTTTCTTTCTCTTGCATTTTTTCTTTTATTATGGACCTTTTTCATTTGTCAAGTCTCATGGAATGTAACTCAGGTTCATATCTCAAAATCATGCCAAACTTTAGCCTTATTTATAAATCAACTAATGAACCAGCACATACCACCACATAACTTTGGTCTATCTTCTATCAAAATATACCTTTACTCTTTCTCTGTTTCACAATAATTTTTCTTTTATTCAAGCATGGGGAACAATGCATATAATTCAATTAAGATGAGATGATAAAAGCACTGAACTAGCCAACCATAAAAACAAAAATGACTCATGACTTAACAGGAGACTAATCAACAGGGGCATAATAGAACTTTCAACTAACACATTTAAGCTACAGGCAGTTAAGTGGCAGTACAACCTCTTGGTTTCTTCTTGCTTCCTCCTTGTCATCATCGGTGTTGGCCTTCATGTCTTTCCTTTGTGTTTCCATATGATGATGCATCTTACCCTCCAAGAGATTGAATAGCTCTTCTGTAAAGAATTTGAAAGTTGCTTGTTCCTCAAGCACTTAAGAGATGGTTAGCATGCATGTATGCTTGTGATTGTCTGGACTTAAATTGGTGTGGGAACACCAAACTTAGTTCCTTACCTAATGCAGTAGATTGAATGCATACATGAAACATCAAGTGCTTTTATTAAGAAAAAAACTATGAGCTAGAGACTAAACAATTTAATAAAACAAACTATAAACTAACAACTAAGCAATTGTTAAGTAGCTTCTCTTGATTGTTAGGAGTGAGTGATTAGTCACGCTGAGGTGTTGCAATGTGCTCTTAATGAAATTAGTGGTGGAACACCAAACTTAGAATTATAGATTTTCCCTTGAATTACTTTGGTGTGCAACACCAAACTTAGCTCCTTGCAATACAGAGAAATCTACTTAACTCTTTTATTGAAATAACTAAGAAAGGAAACTACCTCTAGTTGGGTTGCCTCCCAACAAGCGCTCTTTTAGTGTCATTAGCTTGACATGTTGCTGATGAATTTCTTCCTCTTCCAGTTTGTTAAGAGGAATGACCTCAGGGAGAGAGAAGAGCCAGTCAGTACCCCTTGTCTTGGTCTCTTCCCAACAAGCTTCCTTTTGTTATTTGCTTAATTTGCTTTGCTTGTTGGGGCAGCAAGGGTTGGATTGGTTGTAGTTGACCTTTTCTTCTTCATAGATGTAGTCCCTTGTATCTTGGTCACAATCCTTCTTTTAGTGCTTTCGTTAGTTGCCTTCACTTCTTTGACATCAAGAATTGGGAATTGTGTTATGGTTGGAGTGTTCTCGTCATTAGAAGCCTCTTGAGTTGGTAGTTCAATGAACCTTTCCTCTATGTAGCTCTCTGCTTCAATTGAGTGTGAACTTCCTTGATTGGCTTCTTCCCTTTCTTCTATATGATGTTCCATTAAATCTTTTGGGAGTGAGTCTTCATATTCCTCTGTCACCTCAAGTAGCCTCTGTGGATATAGAATCCTAGGCTCACATACCTCCACAACCTCATTCTTCATTGAAATTCCACTTGACACAGGAACCTATTCTTCCACTTCCTCACTCACAACTTGGTCTTCACCCTCCTTGCTTAGCATTCCTAAGTGCTTCCTTATTTTCTCTAGGTGCCCATCTATCTTCTTGAAGAGGATTTCTCGTAATTTCCAGGATTGTTCTTGACTTTCCAATAACTGTTCTTGTCTTTCCAAGAGTTTTCTCACTCTCTCCTGAGATTCTCTGGCACTTTGAAGGCATTGTTCTGCTTGTAGCAAGAGAGGAGAAGGGTAGGGCTAATTTTGTGGACTTGTGGGTGTTGTGGTAAAGTTGGGTTGAGGGATATGGAATGAATTTTGTATATTGTGAAATGAATTTTGTGGTTAGTGAAATGAGTTGTATGGATTTTGGAGGGGGCTTTATGTTGAGGCATAGTCAAGTGATGAAGAATTTTCAAATGAAAAACTAGGAGGTGGGGTTGGAAAATTTTCCATAAATGCATTGAAGGTACTCTCAAGTGATGATGGCTCTTGATGAATGGAGTATGAACTATCGAATGCTCTTTGGTTTTGATCCTCCCACCCACAACATGAGTAGTTGTTAGATTCATCACATTATGGATCATTTTGTGGTCCTCGGGAGCAATCTGTTATGAATTTATTGAAAGCACAGTCAAGTGATGATGTCTCTTGATGAATAGAATATGGATCATTAAAATCTCTTTGGTTTTGACTCTCCCAGCCACAACATGAGTAGTTGTTAGATTCATCAAAATATGGGTTACCTTGTGTCTCTGGGAGGTGTTCATATTCTATCATTCCTTGTTGATACTCCCATCCACCATTAACATAATGACATGAATTATTTTGTGGTATTGGGCAGTATCCCACGAAATTGTCTTGATCATTTTGTGGCTCTAGAGCATATCCCTACTGGGTGGATTGCTCATAATCTGTCATTTCTTGGTGATATTCCCAGCCACCATTAGAATAGTCATTTTGTGATGGTGGGATCCCATGAAATTTGTTTGATCAAAAGATGTGGTGAACTCCATTTGAATTTTGTAAAATACCATCACCAATAAAAATTGAAATTCATGTCATAGATGAGAATTTCTTAGTGAGGCAATAACACAAACACCTTAGTATCAGTAGAAAATAAAAAATTAAAAGAACTTGAATGACAAAAGCAAAGAAAATGCTTAATCTAGACTTATCACCCACTTAATCATTGTCAATCTAATCAATCCCCGGCAACGGCGCCAAAAACTTAATGGGAAAAAATTGAATTTGCACACAAACTAACCGGCAAGTATACCAGGTTGCATCAAGTAGTAAAACTCACGTGAGTGAGGTCGATCCCATGAGGATTGATGGATCAAGCAACTTTAGTGAGGTGATTAATCTAGTCAAGCTAATAGTGAAAAGAGTTTGGTGAAATAAGCAAAATGAAAAGAAAGCAGTAAATCAAAGGCAAGTAAAAGAAACTCAAAGAGAAATAACGGAGAATAAAGATTCATCAGGGATTGGAGATATCATAATCCATCATGAATCAAGTAAGTCTCAACTCCTTTCTCAATCATATGAGTAGATCTATGGTGGATTGTAATTGATTGGATCCTAATTCCTTGGCAATCCATTCTCTCTAATCACAATTATTTTTGCCAATTCCTTGATCTAATTGTCATGAGAAGAGGTTAAGCATTTTCTCTCATCCATAAACCACACAAACTCTCAAGATCTCAATTCTTCCCGAATAGTATTGATCAAGAGAGTTGTGAGAAACATAGCTTCAGCTCTAATTTCCCTAATTCCTCTTTCGAGGCTCACATGGAAATTCAATAAATCCAAACACCCTTCTGGAATGAATGGATCAAATCAAAACAGAAGTTATCTCTTAGCTACCCAAGAGGATTGAGAAGAAGAAAAATTTTATTAATTCATTAGAATTATAATAGAGCTCCTCCCCTAATGAATTGGGGGTTTAATTGATCATTACTCTAAAGATACTTGTAGAAAATTTAAATTGCTTGAAAGTAAATCAATCTCAGTGCCAACACAGCTGTAAAAGTGTAGAAAGGAAAATTGCAGAAGGGAGGTGTAAGAAATTGAAATTGCATAAACTAAACTCAATTCAATTCAATACAAGTGAAATATAAAAGTGCAGAAAAGAAAAAAAAAGAAGAGTGGTCCACACATACGTGTCGATTCAAGTTTCCCAACTCCAAATTCTGGGCTTCTCATCAAGGACATTGGAGGTAGCATTTGTTCACCAACGTTCCCTCCAACATTAGCTTGGTTAGACGTATACGTGAATGGTCAATTTCGCCATTTCACGCGTGCGCGTAGCTCATGCTTACGCATGGATTTAAAATCTTTTCACTTTCACGCGTACGCATCATCGACGCGAACCCATCGCCCAAAATCTTTTAGCTCCAAAATCTTTTGGCACCCAAATTTTACATAATAGTGTTGCCAGCAAGCCTTGGAACGTCACTTTGTCCTCTTGTCAACGTTGCCAATTTCATGCCCATTATAGACTATTATATATGGTTGGAAAGCTCTGAATGTCAACTTTCTAACCTAACTAGAATCATCTCAATTGGATTTCTGCAACTCAAGTTATGCTCTGTTGAAGGGGACATGGTCGCTAGCATTGGTGTGCAACATTTAAGGAAACGTTGGCACACTAATGTTGACACCAACATTGGTAACAACGCCAGATTCGAAAGCTCAAACTTATTTTCCACCCCACACTTTTATATATTGTTGGAAAGCCCTGAATGTCTACTTTCAATGCCATTGAAAGCGCATAATTGAGAGCTCTACAGCTCGAGTTATACTCCATGGAAGGTGAAGAGGTTAGCTGGCCTTACTACAGGTTGATACTATGTTCATCTTTGCACTTTCGGGGCAAGTTATCTCCCTCAAATTTAGTGTCCACCATATAGTGTCATATATGCTTGGAAAGCTCTGGATTCCTACTTTTCAATGCTCTTAGAATCACCTCATTTACAGCTTTGTAGCTTAAGTTATTTTGGTTTGAAGAAGGCACATTCTGGCTGTCAAGAGCAACGTTTGTGGCAACGTTGGTGAGCCAACTTTGGCCACCAACGTTGCTTGCTCTGCTTCTTCTTACCTATCATCAACCAAACAAAATGCATCAAAGTATTGCCATAATTGCAAGATAATGCATCATTCATAATATTAAACAATTCTTGCATAAATCTCATAAAAATGCACATAATTAATAATGTTTGATTGAATCAAGGCATGCATACAATTCTCACCCAAATACTTGCTTGTTGCTTAAGAAATGCATGAAAACCAAGTAAAAACTAATGAAAAAGTCTTGTGAAACTAGCCTATGATGACTTGTCATCAGTAATCATTGTGTTATATGTATACATAGTATTTATCTTGGTTATTGTGAACACAAATGCATACAGATCACAAACCTTGTATAATGAAGCTATCCCTTGATTGTTTCGTTTTTGCTGATTGTTCTAATCTGCCTAATTATGCAAGAACCTTATTTTTCTAGTAATAATGCAAAAATTTAGTTTTTTTCTAAACCTTGACAATAATATCAACTTCTTTCATTTGATTATTACTTATATTATGTAGAATCAATCGCTTGGAAGACCATCGCTTATGGATGAATTTTTTTAGCACACCCATACTCGCAAAGAGGATAGGACTCAACGGGTTGATGAACACTCCCGAAAGGCAAAGGTAACTTACCTTCTTCATTGTAATTGCTTTTTATGTAACGTAGAATGTGCAAAAAGAAATGACCTAATAATACTTTCCTTCATTGTAAGTTTGAACTTATTTTTGTCACATATCTTCTTAACTTTTTCATTATTATGGATACTTAAAGTAGTTTACCAATCATTGTAGGAGACATTTCAAGAGCGCATGTTTTAGGACGAGCAAGAGCGGCAGGCTGCTATAAAGGCTGGTGTAACTGATCCATCACCTGTCTCTGAAGAAAGCATATGGATTGAGACAATGGGTGGAAAACGAAGAGGTAGGGTATATGGCATGGGTGAGGTAAGGAACTCTTCCATGGTGCAACCCTGAGCTAATGGGCCAACCACGACTACCAGCACTGATATTTTGGATCTTAGAGAACAAATCATAATACTCAATAGGGAAGTTGAACAACATGCCACTAAATATAGAGAGCTTGAAGACCGCTATCAAAGGGAAAAAAGAAAGTGGCAACAGACTGTCGAAAACTTGCGTGAGGATCTCAACACTAGTAACTCACAGATGGATCAGTTTCGTCATCAACTTAGCAGCTTGACTGAGTATGTGAGGGCCATGGGTCCTAGTAGTTCTAAATCACGTGTCCCTCCACCTCCTCCTTTTACTTTTCCAAGCTCCCAGAAAAGTGCAGGCCCAGCCCCATGAAGAAAACTCCCACCTATCTTGCAGCCCCCAGGACAGTCACAGGGCGCTCATATAGAGGATAATTCTGATGATCTCGATGACTCAGATGAGGACTATTTAGATGAGTACGAGTAGGATTATTTACTTTGTTTTGAATATTTTGTATTATTAGTGGAGTTTAGTTATTTATCTTGTTTTAAATCTTTAAGTTAGATGATTATTTATTATTGTTTTGATAAGTATGTAAACTCATTATCTAATATTTATTATAAATTTTATTTTTGTATTTAAAAGTTTATTTGCCTCATTATTTAATATTTAATTGTCTATTATTTTTCAAATAATAAAAAAACTGTAGCTATTAAAATGGACGGCAGTAATGTCAATTTTTAAATTCAAAATATACACAAGAAAATAAAAAATAGACAGAGAACTTGTAATTCTTTTTATAATTTTATCAAGGATTTCCTTGTCCATTTTAATAAGTCCAAAATCGACGGTTTGCTTGTCAATTTTAATAAGTCTGAAATCGACAGTTGTTTTGTCGATTTTACTTAATATTATCGACGACAGATGCATCGCTTTTACTAAATATGGGAAAAACGTAACCTCATATTATCAACGACAGAATTTTCGATTTTATTTAAAATATATCAACGGTTTGAGATTCCATCGATTTTATTAGAATTTTGAAAAGTCAACAAGCTTAATAGCGACCGCCTCCGCTGTCCATTTTGCCATCGCTTTTTAATATTATCGACGACCTAGCCATCGATTTGGCCATCGATTTTAACGATGTTTCATGTAGTGATATATCTTCTATTCCTATAATCATTATGTTATTAATCTCATTTATATTAGTAACTCATATATATTCATCCTTATATATATATATATTATTACTTGTTTTTGAATATATCTAGCTTTCATAGTTTTTCGTTTAAGATATTTATAACTTGAACCGCCAACTTAGCAGTTTAAGAACATGACACATGCCACCCTCTCTTACCATCACATCATCATCACTTCATTCACTTTCATTCATTTTCACCAAAACCAAAAATGGAAAAGAGAGAGATACTCCATGAAATCGAAAACCTTCCGAGCTTATTTTTTAAACTCCGTAATTCCAATAAAAAATCTAAACCGATTAAAATGCTTATCTTTTCTTCATGTTCATAAACATACCACTTTCCATGGAGGAAAATCAATGGTGATGCCTGTGATCTTCCATGCAAGTTTCGGCCCAGTGAGCCCTAGAGGTGGAATAGCTGATTTTGACGTTTTCTTCTTGGATTTCTCGTTTAGAAAGCTTCCTTGGTGTTTTGGTTTGGAAACAGTCATATGAAGGTGTGGTTTGGTAAATTAATTAAGAATTAATTGTGTTCTTGAAGTTTGATTGATGATTGATTGTTTGGTGATTAAAATTGAGTGTTTATATATTGATTTGATCATGCTTCTTTGATGAAATTAAGCTTGGAACTTAAGTAACATGGAAGTCACTGCTGCTACTACTAAACTATGAGCTTCCAAGGCTTGAATTTAAGTTTAATTGATGTGTTTATAATGTCTTAAATGTTGTTCTTTGGTTTGAAAAAAATCGGATAAAAATCGGTTACCAAAAAGTTTGAAAAACTAGTAAAAAATCAAGTAATTTTGATGAATTTTTTACGAGTTCGATTCGGTTACCTGAAGAACACAAAACCCTCATGTTTTGATTATTTTGTGGCCAAAATATAATTATGAAAGTGTTTTGGGACTGAAAGTTAATTTAAAGAAAGTTTGCAGGTTAAAAAGAAATTTTTAAAAATTAACTGGTTAAAGTGTAATTTCTAAAAAGTTTGGTGGTCAAAATGAATTTTTAAAAGTTTTAAGAATTAAATATTATTAATTTAAGAATGGCTATAAATTTTATTGAATAACTGCAAATAAGTTTATTTGTTCTGAATAGTTAATTGATATGATTTATGTTGATTTGTAGCTGCGAATGCAATTGGATTTGATGATTTCGTGATATTGGTTGATAATGTGTGAATTATGAAATATAATTGAATTGTTAATTGTTGCAATTTGTGAATCTCTGATTGATTGAGAATCTTCTTCTTGATAATTTTTGAGAAAAGGTTGAAGAGTTATTGAAACTGAGGGAACTCATAAGGGTGATTTAAGTCTATTTTTAGGGAAGATTATGTTCAAACTTTTGTAAAATTGTAAGATTTAATTAAATTGAATTGTGTGAATTGTAGCTTGATTAATAAATTTGATAGTTGGAAATGGATATTTAAGTACTGGTTGTATGTTGGTTACTGATCGTTATAAGTTTGAAAAGTAGGTATTCTTTCAAAGTGTTGGATTGATCTTAAAGTGTTTGAAAGTGGCTTTCGAAGGATGCATAAGAAAGAAAAATAAGAGTTTAAAGAATGAAAAGAGACTTTGGTTTTAATAGAATGTTAAAAAGATAACTAAATGGCTAAATGTTTGCCTAACAAGGACGAGGGTTCCATCCCGCTTGCTTAGTGCACGGACTAATTGATTGCTTGAATGTGGGGAGTACCTACGAACTAAATTATCATTGATCTTGGGAAAACCTAAAAACTATTAATTTTTTAAATGCAGGAATAACTCACGAATTAATAATTATTGATTATGGGAATAACCCACAAACTATTGTGTGTTGATATCGGGGACGCCCACTGGTAACGGAAAAATTGAATCCGCGTTAACTACCGGCAAGTATACCGGGTCGCATCAAGTAGTAAAACTTACAAGAGTGAGGTCGATCCCACAAGGATTGATGGATCAAGCAACTTTAGTGAGGTGATTAGTCTAGTCAAGCGAATATTGATTAATTGAGTGAAAATTGATTAACAAAATGTAAATTGCAAGGAATTATAAATTGCTTGAAACGTAAATGGCAAGAAACTTAAACTTACATGAAAAGTAAATTGCTGCAGATGTAAATGGGGACTGGGTGCTGGGAATTTAAAGAAAGCAGTAAACTCAAGGAAACTAGAATGAAACTCAAGGCAATCAGGTGAGATAACAGAGAACAAGATTCATTAGGGATTGGAGATATTATAATCCATCATGAATCAATGGGTCTTAACTTCTTTCTTAATCACATGAGTAGATCTATGGCATATTGTAATTGATTGGATCCCAATTTCTTGGCTATCCAATCTCTCTAATCACAATCAATCTTGCCAATTCCTTGATCTAATTGTCATGAGACGAGGTTAAGTGCATGTCTCTCATCCATAAGCCACATTAACTCTGAAGATCTCAATTCTTCTGGAATGGTGTTGATCAAGAGAGTTGTGACAGATAGAGCTTCAGTGCTAATTTCCATGATTCCCCTTCCGAGGCTCACATGGAAATTTAATGGATCCAAACCCCCTGATAAACCCCATTTTTAGGGTTTATCTTGTGATGAATTTAGAGCATTTTGATAAACCTTGATTTGATAATTTTAATCTTCCTTTGATTCCACTAGATGCCTTGATGTGTTTGCTAGTGATTTCAGATTGAAAAGGGCTAGGAATGGATTAAAGGAGTGAAGAGAAAGCAGACAAAGTGGAGAAATCATGAAAAGCCAAAGATTTGGGATACGTCCATGGACACGCACGCGTGCTATACACATACGCGTCGGTGCTAGCACGTGATTTTTAAGTGAAATCGTGCCTAGCAAATTCACAGAGGCTGTGGGGCCCAGTTTGGAACCAACTTTGGCGACAAATGCTTAAAAGGAGCAAGGATTGAAGGGGAAGGCATCAATAGACTCATTAGGGAATTAGTTAGTTGGAGATCTAGTTTTAGAGGTAGTTTATAGAGAGAGAAGCTCTCTCTTCTCTCTGGAATTAGGATTAGGTTTAGGTTAGAATTTCTTAGATCTAGGTTTTAATTCTTGCTTTCATCTACTTCTACCTTTCAATCCTTTGTTGTTACATCTTGTTTTTCTATTCTCTTGTTGCAATTTCCTCTATTTTGTTTCCATACTTTGTAGTTGATCTACTCTTGTTCTTCTTATTTTCTTTTAATGCAATTTGAGGTAATTCATGTTAATTGTGTTTTCTTTAATTGTTGTTGTTAATTTCCTTGCAATTAGTAGTTGTTAGATTTCATTCTTGTTATCAATTTACTATGTTTTCCTTTTGTGCCTTCCAGGTGTTTGATAAAATTCTTGGGAGGATGTTAAAGTAGAATTTTATGTTCTTGGCTTGGGAAGATAACTTAAAAATTCTTGAGTTGCTAATTTCCAAGTGATTGATAGCTGGTACCCATTGACTCTAGCCTTCATTAATTCAATTAGTGGATAGCTAGGACTTATGACCTTGGATTGATGTAGCTCATTTGACTTTCCTTTACTACTAGTTAGAGGATGATTTAATGGGATTGATCCTTGCAATTATCATGTTGTGGTTAGTGATAAGGATATAGATCCTTGACCACCAAACCTTGCCAAGACCTTTTTATCATTTGATTTTCATTACAATTTACTTTTCTTGTTTCTCATCCAAGACCCCAAAATATACAACTCATAACCAATAACAAGAACACTACCCTGTGATTCCTTTGAGAGACGACCCGAGGTTTGAATACTTTGGTTATTAATTTTAGGGGTTTGTTACTTGTGACAAACAATCTTTTGTATGAAAGGATTTTAGTTGGTTTGGAAACTATACTTGCAACAAGAAATTATTTGTGAAATTCTATACCAACAAAAATCCTTCTCATCAAAATGGCGCCGTTGTCGGGGATTTGCAATTGTGTGCCTTGTTATTGGTTATTTTATGATGAGCGGATATTTTATACGCTTTTTGGGGGTAATTTCATGTAGATTTTAGCATGTTTTTATTAGTTTTTAGTAGAATATTATTAGTTTTTAGGCAAAAATCATATTTCTGGACTTTACTATGAGTTTGTGTATTTTTCTGTGATTTCAGGTAATTTCTGGCTGAAATTGAGGGAGCTGAGCAAAAATCTGAGTTAGGCTGAAAAAGGACTGCTGATGCTGTTGGATCCTGACCTCCCTGCACTCGGAATGGATTTTTTGGAGCTATAGGAGTCCAATTGACGCGCTCTCAATGGCGTTGGAAAGTAGACATCCAGGGCTTTCCAGCAATAGATAATAGTCCATACTTTTCCCGAAGATAGACGACGTAACTTGGCGTTGAACGCCTAGTACATGCTGCTGTCTGGAGTTAAACGCCAGAAACACGTCATGATCCGGAGTTGAACGCCCAAAACACGTTATAACTTGGAGTTCAACTCCAAGAAAAGCCTCAGCTCGTGGATAGCTTTAGTCTCAGCCCCATCACACACCAAGTGGGCCCCAGAAGTGGATTTCTGCACCAATTATCTTAGTTCACTCATATTCTGTAAACCTAGGTTACTAGTTTACTATTTAAACAACTTTTAGAGACTTATCTTGTACCTCATGACATTTTCAGATCTGAATTATACACTCTTTGGCAGCATGAGTCTCTAAACTCCATTGTTGGGGGTGAGGAGCTCTGCAGCGTCTCGATGAATTAATGCAATTACTTTTGTTTTCCATTCAAACACGCTTGTTCTTATCTAAGATGTTCATTCGCGCTTAATTGTGGAGAAGGTGATGATCCGTGACACTCATCACCTTCCTCAATCCATGAACGTGTGCCTGACAACCACCTTCGTTCTACATCAGATTGAATGAGTATCTCTTAGATTCTTTAATCAGAATCTTCGTGGTATAAGCCGGATTGATGGCGGCATTCATGAGAATCCGGAAAGTCTAAACCTTGTCTGTGGTATTCCGAGTAGGATTCTGGGATTGAATGACTGTGACGAGTTTCAAACTCCTGAAGGCTGGGCGTTAGTGACAGACGCAAAAGAATCAATGGATTCTGTTCCAGCCTGATTGAGAACCGACAGATGATTAGCCGTGCTGTGACAGAGCATTTGGACCATTTTCACTGAGAGGATGGGAAGTAGCCATTGACAACGGTGACACCCAACATAGAGCTTGCCATGGAAGGAACCTTGTGTGTGGGAAAAGGATTTCAAGGAAAAGTTGAAATTCAAAGGACAAAGCATCTCCAAAACTCCAACATATTCTCCATTATTAAAGTAACAACTATTTATTTTATGCCCTTTTTACTTTATACGAGGCTAAAGAATCCTATTGGTATCCTGACTAAGATTAATAAAATAAACATAGCTTGCTTCAATCCAACAATCTCCGTGGGATTCGACCCTTACTCACGTAAGGTATTACTTGGACGACCTAGTGCACTTGCTAGTTAGTTGTGCGGATTGCAAAAAGTGTGATTGCAATTTCGTGCACCATTTTATATATGTGAATATTGTGGATATGTTTGACTTTTGTTCGTTTGTTAGTTTTTGTTAGCTTTAGAACTTAGTTATTTTGTTTTTGATTTCACCATGAATTCTGGTACATGAAATCGTGACACACAACTTCGTGCAGCTGACCAGGAAATGCACTGGGTCCTCCAAGTAATACTTACGTGAATAAGGGTCGATCCCACAGAGATTGTCGACTTGAAGCAACCTATGGTCATCTTGTAAATTTCAGTCAGACGGATTCAAATGGTTATGAAGCTTTGATAATTAAAAGATAAATAAACATAAAATAAAGATAGAGATACTTATGTAATTCATTGGTGGGAATTTCAGATAAGCGTATGGAGATGCGTTATTCCTTCTGAATATCTACTTTCCTACTGTCTTCATTCAATAATTCATGCTCCTTTCCATGGCAAGCTGTACATTGGGGATCACCGTTGTCAATGGCTACCTCCCGTCCTCTCAGTGAAAATGGTCCTCTACGGTTTCTGTACGGCTAATCAACTGTCGGATTTCTCGTCTCAGATGAAAAATACTAGGCACAGCTACCGCATGGCTAATCAGCTATCGGTTCTCGATCGTGTCTGAATAAGATTCAATAATCCTTTTGTGCACTGTCACTGTGTCCCACAGTCGCGAGTTTGAAGCCCGTCACAGTCATCCCTTCCCAGATCCTACTCAGAATACCACAGACAAGGTTTAGACTTTCCGGATCTCAGGAATGCTGCCAATTGTTTCTAGCCTATACCACAAAGGTTCTAATCTCAGATTCAGATGCCCCATTATCAGAGGTGAAACGATGTGAATCGTTGAGTAGAGACCCAAGAGATATGCATTCAAGCTTGTTTTCATGTAGAACGGAAGTGTTTGTCAGGTATGCGTTCATAAGCGAGAATGGTGATGAGTGTCACTTGATCATCACATTCATCATGTTCTTGTATGCAAATGAATATCTTGGAATAAGAATAAGCTTGAATTGAATCGAAGAATAATAGTACTTTGCATTAATACTCGAGGAACAGCAGAGCTCCACACCTTAATCTATGAGGTGTAGAAACTCCACCGTTGAAAATACATAAGTGATAATGGTGTTCATTGGTTTCGGCCCTAGAGAGGGAACCTGAATAACCAAGACCTAGGTCTAAGGACTAAACATCCAAAGATTTCCAAAGATCTCCCAAGATTGTCAGTACAATAGTAAAAAGTCCTATTTATACTAAACTAGTTACTAGGATTACAGAAATAAGTAAATGATGCAGAAATCCACTTCCGAGCCCGCTTGCTGTGTGCTTGGGCTGAGCATTGAAGCTTTCGTGTGTAGAGACTTTTCTTGGAGTTAAACGCCAGCATTTATGCCAGTTTGGGCGTTTAACTCCAGCTTTTATCCTGTTTCTGGCATTTAACGCCATAATAGGGCAGGTAGTTGGCGTTTGAACGCCAGTTTGTGTCATCAAAACTTGGGCAAAGTATAGACTATTACATATTGCTGGAAAGCCCAGGATGTCTACTTTCCAATGCAATTGAGAGCGTGCCAATTGCACTTTTGTAGCTCTAGAAAATCCATTTCGAGTGCAGGGAGGTCAGAATCCAACAGCATCTGCAGTCCTTTTTCAGCCTTTGAATCAGGTTTTTGCTTAGGTCCCTCAATTTCAGCTAGAAAATCCTGAAATCATAGAAAAACATGAAAATTCATAGTAAAGTCCAAAAATGTAAATTTTTCTTAAAAACTAATAAAAATATACGAAAAAGTAGCTAGATCCTACCAAAAACTACCTAAAAACAATGCCGAAAAGCGTATAAATTATCCGCTCATCACAACACCAAACTTAAATTGTTACTTGTCCCCAAGCAACTGAAACAAAAAGAATAAAAAGAAGAGAATATACAATGAATCTCACAATATCAGTGAAACTTAGTCCCATTTAGATGAGCGGGGCTAGTAGCTTTTTGCTTTTGAATAGTTTTGGCATCTCACTTTATCCTTTGAAATTCGATTGGCATCTATAGGAACTCAGAATTTTAGATAGTGTTATTGATTCTCCTAGTTCAGTACGTTGATTCTTGAACACAGCTACTTTATGAGTCTTGGCTGTAACCCTAAGCATTTTGTTTTCCAGTATTACCACCGGATACATAAATGCCACAGACACATAACTGGGTGTACCTTTTCAGATTGTGACTTAGCTTTGCTAAAGTCCAAAATTAGAGGTGTCCAGAGTTATTAAGCACACTCTTTTTGCTTTGGATCACAACTTTAATCACTCAGTCTCAAGCTTTTCACTTGGACCTTCATGCCACAAGCACATGGTTAAGGACAACTTGATTTAGCCGCTTAGGCAATGATTTTATTCCTTTAGACCCTCCTATCCATTAATGCTCAAAGCCTTGGATCCTCTTTACCCTTGCCTTTTGGTTTAAAGGGCTATTGGCTTTTTCTGCTTACCTTTTCTTTTTCTTTCTTTTTCTTTTTCCCCATTTTTTTCTTTTTTTCACAAGCTTTGTTATTCACTGCTTTTTCTTGCTTCAAAAATCAATTTTAATATTTTTCAGATTATCAATAACATTTTTCTTTTTTCATCATTCTTTCAAGAGCCAACAATTTTAACATTCATAAACTTCACTATCAAACATATGCACTATTCAAGCATTTATTCAGAAAACAAAAGGAATTGCCACCACATCAAAATAATTAAACTAATTTCAAGATAAAATTTGAAATTCATGTACTTCTTGTTCTTTTGTAATTAGGAACATTTTTTCCATTTAAGAAAGGTGAAGAATTCATGGAATTATTCATAGCTTTAAGACATAGACACTAGATACTAATGATCATGTAGTAAAGACACAAAACATAGTAAAACATAAAGCTCAAAGCCGAAAACAGAAAGACAAATAGACAAGGAGATTAAGGAACGGGTCCACCTTAGTGAGGGTGGCGTCTTCTTCCTCTTGAAGAACCAATGGTGCTCTTGAGCTCCTCTATGTCTCTTCCTTACCTTTGTTGCTCCTCCCTCATGGCTCTTTGATCCTCTCTGATTTCATGGAGAATGATGGAGTGCTCTTGGTGCTCCACCCTTAGTTGGTCCATGTTGTAACTCAAGCCTTCCAAAGAGGTGTTGAGTTGCTCCTAATAGTTGTGTGGAGGAAAGTGCATCCCTTGAGGCATCTCAGGGATTTCATGAGGAATTTCCTCATGCTTTTGTTGAGGTCCATGAGTGGGCTCTCTTGTTTACTCCTTTCTTTTCTTAGTGATGGGCTTGTCCTATTCAATGGGGATGTGTCCTTCTATGACAATCCTAGCCGAATTGCATAGGTGACAAATGAGATGAGGAAAAGCTAACCTTATGATGCACAAAAACTTGTCTCTCAACAAATTTCCCTTCGGTAAGTATACCGAATTGTCGTCAAGTAAAAACTCACAATAGAGTGAGGTCGAATCCCACAGGGATTGATTCGTCAAGCAACTTTAATTGGAGGAATGTTCTAGTTGAGCTAAGCAGAAATTTAGTTGATATTTACAGAAAATGAAATGGCGGGAAAGCAAATGACAGAAAATGTAAATGCTGGAAATAAATGGTGGAATGTAAATTGCAGAATCTTAAATGGGGATTTGGGGAGATGAACATAAAAGTAAATGGCAGAAGGTAAAGAGAATGGGTGAGATCAGAAATGGGGGATTCATTGGGCTTAGGAGATGTTGTATTCTCCAGATCATGTTCATTCTCATCTCTTCCTCAATCAATGCATTCATTGATCTCCTTGGCAATCTTAAGTGATTGGATCCCAATTCCTTGGCAACCCAATCTCTCTAAGCTTGAACAATTGCCCAATTCCTTGATTTAATTGCTCATGGAAAGAGATGAAGTATGGTAACTGATTATACCACATGTATTTCTAAATCAAAGTGTTGGTAGGATTATATGTCACTATATCCATCCAAACTCCAATTTGGTCCAACATCAGAAAGCAATTCTAGCATGATCTCCTCATCCCTTTTCCAAGGTTCAAAGGAGATCCAATTATGGAGAGTTTCTTTTCCAAGACAACTAATCAATTAATTTAAGATTGAAAGCTTTCTAGTAAATCAAGAGAAAAGAAAGAGGAAGAAGAATGAAAACTATAGTTGATCCATCAAATTAGAACAGAGCTCCCTAACCCAATGAAAAAAGGGTTTAGTTGTTCATAGCTCTGAAAATGAAAGATGATAGAGAAGAGCACATTCTCCAGTAAAATAGAATTTGCAGGAAAAGTAAATATACAGAATGTAGTTCCCAATAATGCCCAGACTCCTTTCTAGTTCAAAACTACTTCCTATATATACTACTCTTCTGATCTTCTAGTTAGCTCTTCAAGTCTTGGATATGGGCCCTTGATCTTTAGTTGAAGCAGTTACAGTCTTCAGTAGGCTCAGCTTTGCTTGCAGAAAGAATGTGAGTCAGGCATGGTAGGACGTTAGTTAGGACGTTAGTGGCGTTAACGTTAGGTGTAAACTTGGGTTCGAAAGCATTAGTGACGATAACTTTGTCACTAACGTTCCAAACCAGTTGATCCACGTTAACTTCAACGTTAGTGGTACTAACGTGACCACTAACATAGCCTCTTAGCCCTTCGCAAGCATTATTGGCACTCACTTTTACCAATAACACTACTCCTTGTCCCTCTTTCCCACGTTAATGATCCACGTTAGTGTAACTAACGTGGCGCTTAACGTGGGCATGCCCAAGCTCGAGGGCGTTAGTGACACTCACCTTTGTCACTAACGCTTCAAAATGCCCTTTCTTTCCATGTTAGTGCCTCACGTCAATAGCATTAACATGACTACTAACGTGGTTGTGCTTGCCATCTCCAAAGTTAGTGACAAAGGTTAGTGTCACTAATGTTGGCCCATCATTCATTGATCCATGTTACCATTCACGTTAGTGGTCTTAATGTGACCACTAACGTAGGCAATCTTGGCCTGATCTAGCGTTAGTGACAAAGGTGAGTGTCACTAACGTTGGCGATCTCTTCTTTATTCCACGTTAGAGTCCACATTAATTGAATTAACGTGACTCATAACGTGGCTATGTGTGGCCTTTTGGAACGTTAGTGGTGTTTACTTTTACCACTAACGTTGGAGCTTCCCTTTCCTTCCACATTAGTTCCCACATTAATGTAACTAACATGGCAACTAACGTGGGTTATGATGGCTTTCGAAGGCGTTATTGGTGACAACTTTTCCACTAACGCTGCAAGCTTGCTCCCATTCCACATTAGTGGTCACGTTAGTGAGACTAACATGGTGGCTAACGTGGCTCTTCTTTGCTTCCTTTGTCCTGAAATCAAACAAACAGGGTGCATCAAAGCTTTGTTCCAAGTCATGAGATCATGCATCCTCCATTTTATCATTCAATTCATGCATAATTCTCATGAAATCATGTAAAGTTCAAAATATTTGCTTGAATGAAGATGTAAGTGTATTTTTACCCAAAACTTGCTTATTTACTAAGAAAATGCTTGAAACTACCCTAAAACCGTGAAGAAAAGGTCAATGAAACTGGCCAAGATGTCCTGGCATCACAACTCTAAACTTAAAGCTTGCTTGTCCCTAAGCAAGTACTGAAACATAAAAATGATGAATGAAAGAACAAGAGAAACAAGTCCTTATTATAGAAGTCAAGTTCTTGGTTTATTGGGTTTCATGCATAGCAACTTAGGCTCATTCCTTTACTGGTTTTCTGGTCCTCATCATGCTCTTGAATACTCTCTCGATTGAATCCTATGATATCCTTATTCATTGATCCTCCCTTTTTTTTTCAGGGTTCATTGCATTCTTTTAGGCTAAGTGCTTTGTGAGGGGGCGACTCTTTAAGATAAGCTTTCAGTCAATACTCCCGAACCAGTTGGTTCAAGGTGCTAGGCGTTGAGACACCCCTAAGGACCTACTCCCTCAAGTCTCTCTCCCCCATACATGCACACCACAGGCATATGGTTTGTTATTTTCTTTTTTGGTGTCTAGTACCTCTTTGGGTTACTATGTGTTTTGTAGCAAGGTTGCTCTTGATAGTGGATTTTCAGCTGATAATCCCGGGTTAGTTAACCCAAGTTACCAAATGATGAAGCACTCCTGAGAACTTATTCATCCAAGCAGATCCTTTGCACAAGAACACCACAAACACATGCCTCAAGATTCAAACCCTTGGTGCCTAGCCTTATTTCTTATTCTTTTTCTTTCTTTTTCAAACTCTCGCTGTTCTTTTCATTTTTCTTATTAGCATCTTGTTGTTTAGCTAGTCTCATAGAATGTGCTTCAAGCATATGATTCAGAACATGTAGTTGCCTGTATACCTTCTTGGTGAACCAACTTAGCTAATCAATTACCATACCACAAACATTGAGAACTTACTTCACAAGATGAACCCCACTCTGGTTTTTCATAACATTTTCTTTTATTTAGCTTAAAGGACGAACATACATTTAAGCAGGATGAAAATGAAAACTGGAAACTTAGACTAGCAACCCGATATGTGAATAAAGAAGAATAAGCAGAATATGAATGTCCATGAGAACAAGGTTCAATCATACTTCCAATTAAAGTACTACAACCCAGAGACAGTTAAATACAATACAACCTCTTGATGTTTTTCTATTTCTTCCTTGTCATCATCATCCTAGCTTTTGCATCCTTATTTGTGTCCTTGGATGAGGGTGTATGGTTATTCCAAGGAATTGATTGAATTCCTGTAAAACTATTGAAAGTTGCTTGTTCCCCAAGCACTTGAAAAACAGTTAGCATGCATGTATGCTTGTGAATTTCTGAACTTAATTTGGTGTGTGAACACCAAACTTAGTTCCTTGCCTAATGCAGTAAATTGAATACATGTAGAAACCTCATGTGCTTTCATTAAGAAAACAACTATGAACTAGAAAAGCAAACTATGAACTAGAAATTAAACATCTGTCAACTAGTTTCTCTGATTGTTAGAGTTAATGCTTTATCATTGAAGGGCTGTGACGTGGCGGAAATTGGCAGATTAAGAAATTAATATGAGAGATACGTTGCAAGTACAGTTCTTAACCAACAAAAATCTGCTTATAAATTTAGAAGGGTTGTCACAAAATTAGAATTAAAATACTAGGAGTATGAGTCCCAGGTCATCTCCCAATGAGTTGCAGGAAGATGTGCTATCTTATCAATGAGTCTGAGCCATTCCTGCCCTATGAAGCTTGAAACACTTAACACATAGATCGCGGCATCGAATGGTATAAAGAAGAATAAAAATATACAATTAAAAGATCTTTGGGAAGCAAGTTTTCAATCATATAACATTTTCAGGAAGGAATTGTAAATACATGCAAATCATATGAATAAGTGAGTGAAGACTTGATAAAACCACACAATTAAACACAATGTAAATCATAAAATAATGGTTTATCAGGCTGCAATACGATCTTCAAATGGAGGCTTTGGTAGAACACCAAACTTAGAGTTCCACATTCACCCTTGGATTGTTTTGGTGTGCAACACCAAACTTAGCTCCTCACAATACAGAGAACTCTACTTGTATCTTTTATTGAGATAATAATGAAAAGAAAACTACCTCAAGTTAGGTTGCCTCCCAACAAAGTGCTTTTTTTAGCGTCGCTAGCTCCACGGTTGCTTCTTTAGTTGAGATTATACTTCAGTTTGGGGCCTTCCCCCATGTTGGCCAAGTAGTGTTTGAGTCTTTGCCCATTCATAGTGAATGTCCTCCTTGAGCTTTTTTCCATGATTTCTATGTGTCCATAAGGTGAGACCTTTGTGACAAGAAAGGGCCCTGACCACCTTGATTTGAGTTTTTCATGGAAGAGTCTCAGTTTGGAGTTGTAGAGGAGTAATTGTTGTCCTTCTTCAAAGCTCCTTGGGGCCAGGTTGAGATTATGTCTCCTTTTTGCTTTTTCCTTATATATCTTGGTGTTTTAATAGGCTTGAGACGTAAACTCCTCCAGTTCTTGTAGCTGCAAGACCTTTTTCTCACCAGCAGCAGTGCTGTCGAAGTTTAGTATCTTGAGAGCCCAAAAGGCTTTGTGCTCTAGCTCTAATGGTAAATGACAGGCCTTTCCATACACCAGTTGATATGGGGACATCCCAATTGGTGTTTTGAAGGCTGTCCTATATGCCCAAAGAGCATCATCCAACTTTTTCGACCAGTCCTTTCTTGATGCCCCCACGGTCTTTTCCAAGTATCTTTTTAACTCTCTGTTAAATATCTCGGTTTGCCCACTTGTTTGGGGATAATAAGGTGTGGCAACCTTATGCTTCACCCCATATCTCAAGAGGAGGGCTTTTAGTGGTCTGTTACAAAAATGGGTTCCTCTATCACTGATGAGGGCTCGTGGAACTCCAAACCGACTGAAGATATTCTTCTTGAGAAAGTTCATGACCACCTTGTTATCATTTGTTGGAGTTGCAATAGCTTTCACCCACTTGGATACATAATCCACTGCCACCAAGATATACTTGTTTGAATGCGAGGTTGGGAAGGGTCCCATGAAATCGATTCCCCACAAATCAAATAATTCAAGTTCTAAGATGAAACTTTGTGGCATTTCATTTCTTTTGGGTAGATTTCCAACCCTTTGGCATTCATTGCAGCCCCTCACTAGTTCTTTCGCATCCTTGAAAAAGGTGGGCCAAAAGAATCCACATTGCAGCACCTTGGCTGCAGTTCTTTCCCCTCCAAAGTGGCCTCCATAGCAAGAGCCATGGCAGTTCCATAGGACCTTTCGTCCCTCTTCTTCTGAAATGCACCCCTTAAGGATTCCATCTGAGCACTTCTTGAAGAGATATGCCTCATCCCAAATGAAATATTTAGCATCATTAATGAGTTTTCTTTTTTGATGTTTGTTGATTCTAGGAGGCAAGTCACCAGTTGCCTTAAAATTGGCAATATCTGCAAACCAGGGTGCCTTGTGAACCAACATTAACTGCTCATCTGGAAAGAACTCATTTACACTTGTATCATGTGTACCACTTTTCTCACAAGGGATCCTAGATAGATGATCTACTACCTTGTTCTCTATACTCTTTCCTGCAACAATAAGATGCATCTTATCAGTCTTGGTTTTGATTCCTGTTTGGCAAACAGATATTTAAGTGCTGTGTGATCAGTGAAAACAATCACTTTAGAGCCAATGAGGTATGATCTGAACTTGTCAAATGCAAAAACTATTTCCAACAACTCCTTTTTAGTAGTGGTATAATTTATTTGAGTGTCATTAAGGACCTTGCTGGCATAGTATATGACATGCATCAAATTATCTTTCCTCTGTCCTAACACTGCCCCAACTATGAAATTAGATGCATCACACATCAATTCGAATGGTAAGTTCTAATCAGGTGGGGTAATGATAGGAGCTGAGGATAGCTTCTTTTTCAAGTTTTCGAATGCTAGCATGAACTTCTCATCAAAGATAAATGGTGTATTAGACACAAGGAGATTGCTTAAGGGCTTGGCTATCTATGAAAAATATTTAATAAATCTTCTTTAAAAGCCAGCATGCCCTAAAAAGCTCCTAATTGCCTTGACATCACTTGGTGGGGGTAATTTTTCAATTAGTTCCACTTTAGCTCTGTCTACCTCAATGCCTTGGTTAGAAACTTTATGGCCAAGGACTATTCCTTCTGTCACCATAAAGTGGCATTTTTCCCAATTCAAGACCAGATTGGTCTCTTGACATCTTTTTAATACCAAGGCAAGGTAATTTAGGCAATTAGGAAAGGAATCCCCGAATACTGAAAAGTCATCCATAAAGACTTCAATAAACTTCACTATCATATCCGAGAAGATAGAAAGCATGCAGTGTTGAAAAGTTACAGGTGCATTACATAGCCTAAATGGCATACGCCTGTAGGCAAACACTCCATATGGGCAGGTAAATGATGTTTTCTCCTGGTCTCTTGGATCAACTACTATTTGATTATATCCTGAATAACCATCTAGAAAACAATAATATGCGTGTCCTGCAAGTCTTTCCAGCATCTGATCCATGAAAGGGAGTGGGAAGTGATCTTTTCTTATGGCTTCATTGAGTTTTCTAAAATTGGTGCACAAAATTGCAATCACACTTTTGCAATCTGCACAACTAACCAGCAAGTGCACTAGGTCGTCCAAGTAATACCTTACGTGAGTAAGGGTCGAATCCCACGGAGATTGTTGGCTTGAAGCAAGCTATAGTTATCTTGTTGATCTTAGTCAGGATGCCAATTATGATTATCAGTTGACTTGCAAATGAACAAGAAGACATGGATTAAATAATACAAAGTTGGAATAAAAATAGTAAATGATGTTGAAAAAATTGAATTACTTATTATGCAATAATGGAGAATATGTTGGAGTTTTGGAGATGCTTTGTCTTCTGAATTTCTGTAACATAATGATTCCTCACTTTCAAAAGTGCAAAGTTCCTTCCATGGCAAGCTGTGTGTAGGGTGTCACCGTTGTCAATGGCTACTTCCCATCCTCTCAGTGAAAATGGTCCAAATGCTCTGTCACAGCACGGCTAATCATCTGTTGGTTCTCGATCATGTCAGAATAAGATCCATTGATCCTTTTGCGTTTGTCACTACGCCCAACAATCGTGAGTTTGAAGCTCGTCACAGCCATTCAATCCTTGAATCCTACTCGAAATACCACAGACAAGGTTTAGACTTTCCGGATTCTCGTGAATGCCGCCATCAATTCTAGCTTATACCACAAAGATTCTGATTAAGAGATCTAAGAGATACTCATTCAATCTGATGTAGAATGGAGGTGGTTGTCAGGAACACGTTCGTGGATTGAGGAAGGTGATGAGTGTCACGGATCATCACCTTCTTCATAGTGAAGTGCGAATGAACATCTTAGATAGGAACAAACATGTTTGAATGGAAAACAGAAATAATTGCATTAATTCATCGGGACGCTGCAGAGCTCCTCACCCTCAACAATGGAGTCTAGAGACTCATGCCGTCAAAGAGTATAAAATTCAGATCTAAAAATGTCATGAGTTACAAAATAAATTTCCAAAAGTTGTTTAAATACTAAACTAGTAACCTAGGTTTATTGAAAATGAGTAAACTAAGATGGATAGTGCAAAAATCCACTTCTGGGGCCCACTTGGTGTGTGCTGGGGATGAGACTTAACCTTCTCACGTGCCTGGGCTGTTTCTGGAGTTGAACGCCAGGTTGTAACCTATTTCTGGCGTTGAACTCCAATTTGTAACCTGTTTCTGGCGATGAATGCCAGACTGCAACATGGAACTGGCGTTGAATGCTAGTTTACGTCCTCTTTTCGCGCAAAGTATAGACTATTATATATTGCTGGAAATCCCTGAATGTCTACTTTCCAAGTCAATTAAGAGCGCGCCAATTGGACTCCTATAGCTCCAAAAATTCCATTCCGAGTGCAAAGAGGTTAGAATCCAACATCAGCAGTCCTTTTTCAGCCTGAATCAGATTTTTGCTCAGCTCCCTCAATTTCACCTAGAAAATACCTGAAATCACAAAAAAACACACAAACTCATAGTAAAGTCCAGGAATATGATTTTTGCCTAAAAACTCATAAAAATCTACTAATAACTAACTAAAACATACTAAAATCTACATGAAATTACCCCCAAAAAGCGTATAAAATATCGGCTCATCACAACACCAAACTTAAACTATTGCTTGTCCTCAAGAAACTAGATAAATAAAGTAGGATAAAAAGAAATTAAGAAGCAATAATATCTCAAAGTTTCAAGTGAAGCTCAGATTCTAATTAGATGAGCGGGACTAGTTGCTTTTTGCTTCTGAACAGTTTTGGCATCTCACTTTATCCTTTGAAATCCAGAATGATTGGCATCCATAGGAACTTAGAATTCAGATAGTATTATTGAATTCTCCTAGTTTAGTATGTTGATTCTTGAACACAGTTACTTGATGAGTCTTGGCCATGGCCCTAAGCACTTTATTTTCCAGTATTACCACCGGATACATAAATGCCACAGACATATAACCGGGTGAACCTTTTCAGATTGTGACTTAGCTTTGCTAAAGTCCCTGATTAGAGGTGTCCAGAGTTCTTAAGCACACTCTTTTTGCTTTGGATCACGACTTTAACGACTCAGTCTCAAGCTTTTCACTTAGACCTGCATGCCACAAGCACATGGTTAGGGACAGCTTGATTTAGCCGCTTTGGCCTGGATTTATTTCTTTGGGCCCTCCTATCTATTGATGCTCAAAGCCTTGGATCTTTTTTACCCTTGCCTTTTGGTTTTAAGGGTTATTGGCTTTTTCTGCTTTTTTATCCAATGATTCCTTGTAATTTTTTTCACTGCTTTTTCTTGCTGCAAGAATCAATTTCATGATTTTTCAGATTTGCAATAATATTTCTCTTGTTCATCATTCTTTCAGGAGCCAACAATTTTAACATTCATAAAATTCAAGATAAAAAATATGCACTGTTCAAGCATTCATTCAGAAGACAAAAAGTATTGCCACCACATATAATTAATTAGAATTTTCCTTATTAAGAACTCGAAAAATATAAATTGCCTCTTTATTCTAAAAATCTACTATTTTATTCATGTCTGATGATGATGAGAAAAATAAATTATAACTTAATTGAAAATAAAATCAAAAATAGATATACTAATTTACCACTACTTATATATAACTTCTAAGGTAAATTCCTATAATAACAACTATCACAGAGTTAAAGCAAAAATTAAAACTCAACAACCTTTATTTCTGGAAGTGGATGTTCCTCTAGTCTGTGGGGTGCTTGGTCCTTCAAGAGATAATTTTTGACGCTTCAGTTCTTTTAAGTCACACCCTTGCTCTTCTTGTTCCCTAAGCAATTTTCAAAGCATGCTATTTTGATTATTCTGTTCTTCCTTTATTTGGTCCATAGCTTCTTGCAACTTGGTAACAGATGCTTCAAGATGCTCCCAGTATTCAAATTGAGGGATTTCTGGGAGGAATTCCTGTGCTCTCCTTTTGATGGGGTCATCCTGCACTTGTTGTTTTTCCATTGATATTTTGGTGATTGGCCGCTTAACTGAGATATATTCAATTATTCTCATCTTTACTCCAGCATCTTTACATAGCATAGAGATTAGGCTTGGATAAGGCAATTTGGCTTCTTTGGATTTCTTGTTTGCTATTATGTAAAGTTCACACGAAATTAACTGATGAACTTCTACTTCTTTTTCCAACATAATGCAGTGAATCATCACTGCTCTTTTAATAGTAACTTCAGAACGGTTGCTAGTGGGCAATATAGAACGCCCAACGAAGTCCAGCCAGCCTCTGGCTACTGGTTTGAGATCTTCTCTCTTGAGTTGATTTGGGACGCCCTTGGTGCTGGTGGTCCACCTAGCTCCAGGGATGCATATATCCTCTAGAATCTTGTCCAGGCCCTTGCTTGTTCTCATCATTCTCCTATTAAAGGAGTCTGGGTCATCTTTCAGCTGAGGCAGCTTAAAGATCTCCCTGATTTTGTCAGGGTGGATGTGAACAATCTTTCCTCTGACCAAGGTCTGATAGTCATAGAGGGCAGTTCCAGATATTCTCTGCCTGTCTGTTTGCCACAGATTAGCGTAGAACTCCTGAACCATATTCCTTCCCACTTTTGTTTCAGGATTAGCTAGGATTTCCCAATTCCTGTTTCGAATTTGCTCTTGGATCTCTGGATATTCATCTTCTTTCAGATCGAATTTGACCTCTAGGATCACTGATCTTACACCCATTATTTTGTAGTAATGGTCTGAATGTTCTTTGGTTAAGAACTTCCCTTGATTCCAAAATGGTTTTGGAATACTCTCTCTCTTGCCTCTTGGAGTGGGTTGTTTTCCTTTAGGAGCCATGATCTTAGTGGGTATGGTTTAGTGATCATGGATACACACACCAAACATAGAGGTTTGCTTGTCCTCAAGCAAAAGAAAAGAAAGGAGAGGAGGCCGAATGTGGATTTAAAGGGAGGGGGTGGGTTTTCGAAAATATTGAAGAAAGATAAAATAGAAGATATGATTTATAAAAGATAAATATGATAAGAAAAATATATAATTTAAAATTAAAAAGTTGTGAATGATATTTGAAAAAGATAAATCTGAATTTTTATTTTGAAAAAGATTTTAAAAGAAAATTGAGTTTTGAAAAATTTGAAAAAGAGTTGGATTGGATTGGAAAAAGATTTGTGTTTATGGATTAAGATACATTTGATATTTTTGAAAAAGGGTTTTTAGAAATTAGGATTAAAATTTTTGGAATTAAAGGATGAGAATTTGTAACATGTTTATGCAAGAAATCATGAATTGAAATGTAGAAAATTAAAAAATTGTAAAGTAAAAATGAATTTTCCACCTCTCCACCATCCTGGCGTTAAACGCTCAAACGCTGCATGTTTTGGGCGTTTAACGCCCATGTGCAGCTTCTCCTGGGGTTCAACGCCCATCTGTTGCTACTTTCTGGCGTTGAACGCCAGGAACTCCTTTGTCACTGAGCATTTTTCTGAACGCCCAGGATGCTGTAAATCTGGCGTTGAATGCCCAGAAGGTGCTTCTTTCTGGCGTTCAATGCCCAGAAGATGCTTCTTTCTGGCGTTGAACGCCCAAAACAGCTCTTACTGGTGTTTTCGCACCAGTGAGCTTCTTTTTGCTGTTTTTATCCTTTGAATCCTTCTATAACTCTATGAACTCTAGCAATTGCTATTTTACCTTAAAGATATTTGACATATACCTGTAAAAATCAATTAATTAACAAATAAGCTTTGTAAATGGCTGGGTTGACTCCCAGCAAGCGCTTCTTTATTGTCTTTAGCTGGATTATTACTGAGCTTTAATCAAGTCTCAGTTTTGAGCATTCTTGCTCAAAATTGCTTTCAAGATAATGTGACTATCTGCCATTAACAATGAACTTTTTGTTAGAATCATTATCCTGAAGCTCTACGTATCCATATGGTGACACACTGGTAATCACATATGGACCTCTCCACCGGGACTTCAATTTTCCGGGGAATAATCTGAGCCTAGAATTAAACAGTAGAACTTTCTGCCCTGGCTCAAAGACTCTGGATGATAATTTCTTATCATGTCATCTTTTTGCTTTCTTTGTAAATTTTTGCATTCTCGAAAGCATTGAGTCTTAATTCCTCTAGCTCATTTAACTGGAGCAATCATTTTTCTCCAGCTAACTTGGCATCAAGGTTTAAGAATCTGGTTGCCCAGTAGGCCTTATGTTCCAGTTCCACTGGCAAGTGATAGGCCTTTCCATACATAAGCTGGTGTGGAGAGGTCCCTATAGGAGTCTTGAATGCTGTTCTGTATGCCCACAGAGCAGCATCCAAGCTTCTTGCCCAATCCTTTCTACGATTAATCACAGTCCGTTCCAGGATTCTTTTAAGTTCTCTATTAGAGTCTTCAGCTTGTCCATTTGTCTGTGGATGATATGGAGTGGCTACCCTGTGGCTTACTCCATATCGAACCAAAGCAGAGTAAAGTTGTTTATTACAGAAATGAGTGCCCCCATCACTGATTAGTACTCTAGGGATACCAAATTTGCTGAAGATGTGTTTCTGGAGGAATTTCAGCACTGTCTTAGTATCATTAGTGGGTGTTACTATAGCTTCCACCCATTTGGATACATAATCCACTGCCACCAGAATATAAGTGTTTGAGTATGATGGTGGAAATGGCCCCATGAAGTCAATACCGTATACATCAAACACCTCAATCTCCAAGATCCCTTGTTGAGGCATGGCATAACTGTGAGGCTGATTGCCAGATCTTTGGCAACTGTCACAATTAAGTACAAACACTCGGGAATCTTTATAGAGAGTGGGCCAGTAGAAGCCACATTGGAGGACTCTTGTGGCTGTTCGCTCACTTCCAAAATGTCCTGCATATTGTGATCCATGGCAGTGCCAGAGGATCTTTTGTGCTTCTTCTTTAGGCACACATCTACGGATTACTCCATCTGCACATCTCTTGAAGAGATATGGTTCATCCAAAGATAGTACTTTGCATCCGTGATCAATTTCTTTGTTTGCTGCCTACTGTACTCTTTGGGTATGAATCTTACTGTCTTGTTGTTTGCAATGTCTGCAAACCATGGCACCTCCTGGATGGCAAAGAGTTGCTCATCCGGAAAGTTTTCAGAGATCTCATTAAGAGGGAGGGACGCCACTTCTACTGGTTCTATTCGGGACAGGTAATCTGCTACTTGATTCTCTGTCCCTTTTCTGTCTCTTATTTCTATATCAAACTCTTACAGAAGCAACACCCATATGATGGGTCTGGGTTTTGAATCATGCTTTGTGAGTAGATATTTAAGAGCAGCATGGTCAGTGTACACAATCACTTTTGATCCTACTAAATAAGATCTGAACTTGTCAATGGCGTAAACCACTGCAAGTAGCTCTTTTTCTGTGGTTGTGTAGTTCTTCTGTGCGTCATTTAGAACACGACTGGCATAATAAATGATGTGCAAAAGCTTGTCATGCCTTTGTCCCAACACTGCACCAATGGCATGGTCACTGGCATCACACATTAATTCAAAAGGTAATGTCCAGTCTGGTGCAGAGATGACTGGTGCTGTGACCAGCTTAGCTTTCAGAGTCTCAAACACCTGCAGACACTCCTTATCAAAGATAAATGGCGTGTCAGCAGCTAGCAGATTACTTAGAGGTTTGGCAATTTTTAAAAAATCCGTTATAAACCTCCTGTAGAATTCTGCATGCCCCAAAAAGCTTTTGATTGCCTTAACATTGGCTGGTGGTGGTAATTTTTCAATTACCTCTACCTTAGCTTGATCTACTTCTATTCCCTTGTTCGAAATTTTGTGCCCAAGGACAATTCCTTCAGTCACCATAAAGTGACATTTCTCCTAGTTTAAAACCAGGTTAGTCTCTTGGCACCTCTTTAGAACAAGTGCTAGATGGTCAAGAATGGAGCTGAATGAGTCTCCAAATACTGAAAAGTCATCCATGAAGACTTCCAGAAATTTTTCCACCATATCAGAGAAAATTGAGAGCATGCACCTTTGAAAGGTTGCAGGTGCATTGCACAGGCCAAATGGCATCCTTCTGTATGCATATACTCCAGATGGACATGTGAATGCTGTTTTCTCTTGACCTTGGGGATCTACTACAATTTGATTATAACCTGAATATCCATCAAGGAAGCAGCAGTATTCATGACCTGCTAGTCTTTCTAGCATCTGGTCTATGAAGGGTAAAGGAAAATGATCCTTTCTGGTAGCTGTATTGAGCCTTCTATAATTAATACACATACGCCACCCTGTAACTGTTCTTGTAGGAACCAGTTCATTTTTTTCATTATGAACCACTGTCATGCCACCCTTCTTAGGGACGACTTGGACATGGCTTACCCAGGGGCTATCAGAAATAGGATAAATAATCCCAGCCTCTAGTAATTTAGTGACCTCCTTCTACACCACCTCTTTCATGGCTGGATTTAGCTGCCTCTGTGGTTGAACCACTGGCTTAGCGTCACCCTCCAATAGGATTTTGTGCATCTATCTGGCTGGGCTAATGCCCTTAAGATCACTGATGGACCACCCAAGAGCTGTCTTGTGTATCCTTAGCACTTGAATTAGTGCTTCCTCTTCCTGTGGCTATAAGGTAGAGCTTATGATTACAGGAAAGGTATCACTTTCTCCCAGAAATGCATATTTCAGGGATGGTGGTAATGGTTTGAGCTCGGGTTTAGGAGGTCTCTCCACTTCCTGAGGGATTTTCAGAGGTTCTATTATTCTCTCTGGTTCCTCCAGATCAGGCTGAACATCTTTAAAGATATCCTCTAGCTCTTATTCGAGACTCTCAATCATATTGACCTCTTTTACCAAAGAGTCAATAATATCAATGCTCATGCAGTCATTTGGGGTGTCTGGATGCTGCATAGCTTTGATAACATTCAACTTGAACTCATCTTCATTGACTCTCAGGGTTACATCCCCTTTTTGGACATCAATAAGGGTTCGGCCAGTTGCTAGGAAAGGTCTTCCTAGAATGAGAGTTGCACTTTTATGCTCCTCCATTTCCAGCACCACAAAGTCAGTAGGAAAGGCAAATGGCCCAACCTTGAAAATCATGTCTTCAATCACGCCTGATGGGTATTTAATGGAGCCATTAGCAAGTTGGAGACATATCCGAGTTGGTTTAACTTCATCAGTTAACCCAAGCTTTTTGATAGTAGATGCAGGTATTAGGTTGATACTTGCCCCAAGATCACATAGAGCTTGCTTGGTACAAGTACCCTCTAATGTGCATGGTATCATAAAGCTTCCAAGATCTTTAAGCTTCTCAGGTAAGCTTTTCAGAATGACTGCAATGCATTCTTCAGTGAGGTAAACTTTTTCAGTTTCCCTCCAATCCTTCTTATGACTTAAGATCTCTTTCATGAACTTAGCATAAGAGGGTATTTGGTCAAGTGCCTCTGCAAACAGAATCTTTATTTCAAGGGTCCTGAGATAGTCTACAAAGCGGGCAAATTACTTATCCTGTTTCGCTTGGCGGAGCTTCTGAGGATAAGGCATTTTGGCTTTATATTCCTCAACCTTAGTTGCTGTAGGTTTATTTCCTACAGATGTGGGTTGAGAAGCCTTTTTAGAGGGGATGCTATCAGCACTTGTATGTGTCTGATCTCCCACTGGTGTTTGAATGCCAGGGGTGGAAGCTAGTGTGGTGTTAGACGCCAGCTCCTTACCTGTTTGTGGCGTCTGAATGCTGATGATCGAGTTTTACTTGATGGTCTAGATTTTCTTCTTGTAGAAAGAATTACTTTGTTGTAAGTATAGTTCTACACCAATAAAGAGTCCTTACATGCAACAATTTGAGTTGTCACATGTACAAACCCCAATGAAAATTAACCGAAGTATTAAGACTCCGGGTCGTCTCACGAAGAGTTGCAATGAAATGTATGATTATTGGCTATGGGGATCAAGGGGGGTTTTTGATTTATATGGGCAACAAAATAAAAAGACAAGAAAAGTAAATTGTGCAAGTAATTAAAGAAAGCGAGTAATAAAGAGAGACATTCATGGCAATGGATTGAGATCATAGGCTTTCTATCCTAGTCATGCATGATTAATTCATCTTATTTAGTCAACTCCAACAAATAGGGAGAATGCCAAACAAGACTAATTAATCATGTCACAAATATAAACAAGAATTTATCTCATTACGTCAACTCCAACGAATAGGGAGAAAGTCTAATGAGACTAGCTAATCTCAATCCAAAAGTCCTAATCGACTTACTAATTAAACTAGCAAAAGATTAGCGTCAATGGAAATAATCTTCCATAAGTCCTAATCAACTCACTAATTAAATTAGCAAAAGATTAGCGTTAATGGAAACAATACTAGCTAACAACTCTATATTACCAACATGAGTTGGGTTTTCATGACTCAAGATTGCCCAATCACCCTTTCCAAGCCAAGAATGCTCAAAATCTACTCTAACATCCTACGAAGCATTTTGTCAAACACTTGGTAGGCATAAAAGGAAAGCATAGTAAAATTGCAAGGAATGTAAATCTACACTACTCAATTGCAATGAATTAAACAACAACAAATCCAAATCAACAATAAAGGAACATAAATCATAAATTGCATTGAATTGAAAATAGAAGAACAAAAATGCATCAACATAATGAATGAGATACAAAATTAAAGAGGGAAAGAGTAGAGGAACAAAGAATTATAAAAGAAAAGTAAATCAAAGCATGAATTAAACCTAGGTCTAAGAAATCCTAATCCTAATTCTAGAGAGAAGATGGAGCTTCTTTCTCTAGAAAACTAACTAAAGGCTCATGTTGGCTAAACTAATTGCTCCTCCCTTTGCTTGGACTTTAATTATGCATGAAATACACTTAGAAACAAGTTGGAATTGGGCCTGGGCTGCTCAGAAATCGCCCCCAGCGATTTGCCTTTAAGTGGGCCAAGTAAGAGTATCGGCACGTGCGCGCCATGTGCGCGTGCGCGTCGATTGGCAAATCCTCATCCGCGCGGAGGCGGTATGTACGCGTGCGCGTCCTATTGGAAAACCACTTTTGCGCGTGCGCGTCCATTGGTGCATTCCAAAGCTTTGTTTCTTCATGCATTCTCCTCTTAGCATGCTTTTCTCTTCATTTCTTCCATCCAATACTTGCCTTATGGACCTGAAATTACTTAACAAACACATCAAGGCATCGAATGGGATTAAAGTGAATTAAAATCACCAATTTAAGGCCTAAAAAGCATGTTTTTACATTTAAGCACAATTCAAAGGAGAATTACAAAACCATGCTATTTCATTGATTAAATGTGGAAAAAAGTGGATAAATCCCCCACAATAAGGACAAAATAAACCATAAAATCGGGGTTTATCAAATCTTCCCACACTTAAACTAAGCATGTCCTCATGCTAAAATTAAGAAAGAAGCAAAGGGTATCACATTTATTCAATGCAAACTACAAACTAAATGCAATCTATCTACATGAATGCAATGACTTAGTCAAATTAAATCAATCTTCTAGGAGTACACATGCAAGCACAAGGGCTAAGGCAATGGTAATTAAAGCAAACCACAATTGAATTGAATCATTGAAAGATTTTACAAACTTGCAAGAAGAGATGATCATGGGTGGTGGTGGACGAAATTGTGATTACTATCTTTTGAGCTTTAGCATATATTTACTCTTAGGGCACTGTTTATTTTCACAACTCCGTTCAACTAACCAGCAAGTGTACTGGGTCGTCCAAGTAATAAACCTTACGTGAGTAAGGGTCGAATCCACAGAGATTGTTGGTATGAAGCAAGCTATGGTCACCTTGTAAGTCTCAGTCAGGCAGATTAAATTGGTTTATGATTTTTTGGAATAATTAATAATAAAAAGGAATAATAAAAGGGATAGAATACTTATGCAGATTCATTGGTGGGAATTTCAGATAAGCGGATGGAGATGCTGTAGAGCCCAAGGACGCCTGCTCTCCTATTGCTTCTACTCAATCCTTCTTACTCCTTTCCATGGCAAGCTTTGTATAGGGGTTCACCATCAACTGTGGCTACTTTCTTCCTCTCGGGGAAATATCCTGTGCGGCTGTCACTCGCACAGCTAACCAGTCTGGAGGCATCACCCATGGCTGATGGCTACATCCCATCCTCGCAGTGAAAACTAATGCTCACGCACTCTGTCACAGTACGGCTAATCACCGGTTGGTTCCCGCTCCTACTGGAATAGAATCCCTCTTTTGCGTCTGTCACTAACGCCCAGCAGGTTAAAGTTTGAAGCACGTCACAGTCATTCATTACCGGAATCCTACTCGGAATACCACAGACAAGGTGAGACTTTCCGGATTCCCAGGATCCTACTCGGAATACCACAGACAAGGTGAGACTTTCCGGATCCTCATAAATGCCGCCATCTATCTAGCTTATACCACGAAGATTCTGTTGGGGAATCTAAGAGATACGCATTCAAGCTCTGTTGCATGTAGAACGGAAGTGGTTGTCAATCACGCGCGTTCATAAGTGAGAATGATAATGAGGGTAATCTGACTCATTACATTCATCATGTTCTTGGGTACGAATGAATATCTTGGAATAAGAATAAGAGAGATTTGAATAAGAGATAATAGAATTTCATTATTACTTGAGGTACAGCAGAGCTCCACACCCTTAATCTATGGTGTGCAGAAACTCCACCGTTGAAAATACATAAGCAAAGAGTTCAGGCATGGCCGAATGGCCAGCCCTCTCCTAACGTGATCACAGGATTCAAAATACAATCCAGGATGTCTAATACAATAGATAAGTGTCCTATTTATACTAGACTAGCTACTAGGGTTTACATGAGTAAGTAATTGATGCATAAATCCACTTCTGGGGCCCACTTGGTGTATGCTTGGGCTGAGCTTGATCAATCCACGAGCTAAGGCATTTCTTGGCGTCAAACTCCAGGTTATGACGTGTTTTGGGCGTTCAACTCCGGATCATGACGTTTTTCTGGCGGTTAACTCCAGACAGCAGCGTGTACTTGGTGTTTAACGCCAAGTTACGTCGTCATTCTTCGAATAAAGTATGGACTATTATATATTGCTGGAAAGCCCTGGATATCTACTTTCCAACGCCGTTGAGAGCGCGCCAATTGGAGTTCTGTAGCTCCAGAAAATCCATTTCGAGTGCAGGGAGGTCAGAATCCAACAGCATCAGCAGTCCTTTTGTCAGCCTTCTTCAGAGTTTTGCTCAAATCCCTCAATTTCAGTCAGAATTTACCTGAAATCACAGAAAAACACACAAACTCATAGTAAAGTCCAGAAATGTGAATTTAACATAGAAACTAATGAAAACATCCCTAAAAGTAGCTTAAACTTACTAAAAACTATATAAAAATAATGCCAAAAAGCGTATAAATTATCCGCTCATCACAACACCAAACTTAAATTGTTGCTTGTCCCCAAGCAACTGAAAATTAAATAGGATAAAAAGAAGAGAATATACTATAAAGTCCAAAATATCAATGAATATTAATTTAATTAGATGAGCGGGACTTGTAGCTTTTTGCTTCTGAACAGTTTTGGCATCTCACTTTTTCCTTTGTAGTTTAGAGTGATTGGCTTCTCTAGGAACTTAGAATTTCAGATAGTGTTATTGACTTTCCTAGTTAGGCATGTTGATTTTTGAACACAGCTATTTTATGAGTCTTGGCTGTGGCCCTAAGCACTTTGTCTTCCAGTATTACCACCGGATACACAAATGCCACAGACACATAACTGGGTGAACCTTTTCAGATTGTGACTTAGCTTTGCTAAAGTCCCCAGTTAGTGGTGTCCAGAGCTCTTAAGCACACTCTTTAGCTTTGGATCACGACTTTAACCATTCAGTCTCAAGCTTTTCACTTGGACCTTCATGACACAAGCACATGGTTAGGGACAGCATGATTTAGCTGCTTAGGCCTGGATTTAATTTCCTTGGGCCCTCCTATCCATTAATGCTCAAAGCCTTGGATCCTTGCTTTAAAATTTTTCGCCATTTTTTTTTACTGCTTTTTCTTGCTTCAAGAATCAATTTCATGATGTTTTTCAGATCATCAATAACATTTCTCTTTGTTCATCATTCTTTCAAGCACCAACAATTTTAACACTCATAAACAACAAGATCAAAAGACATATGCACTGTTCATTCATTCATTCAGAAAACAAAAATTATTGCCACCACATTAATATAATTAAATTAAATTCACTAATAATTTCAAAAATTATGTACTTCTTGTTCTTTTGAATTAAAACATTTTTCTTTTAAGAGAGGTGAAGGACTAATGGATTTTATTCATAGCTTTAAGGCATGGTTACACACTAATGATCATGAAGTAGAGACAAAAACATAGATAAACACAATACTTAAAAACCGAAAACAGAAAGAAATAAAGAACAAGGAATGAATCCACCTGAGTGAGGGTGGCGCCTTCTTGAAGGTCCAATGGTGCTTTTTGAGCTCCTCTATGTCTCTTCCTTGCCTTTGTTGCTCCTCCCTCATTGCTCTTTGATCTTCTCTTATTTCTTGGAGAATGATGGAGTGCTCATGATGTTCCACCCTTAATTGCTTCCAATATTTGTGTGGAGGACAACTTATCCCCTGAGGTATCTCAGGGATCTCTTGATTTGCAGCCACATGTTCTAACCAACTGAGCTATTCCAGCTTATATATAAGTCTTTCCATCTCCCAAGACTCAGAGGTGGAAGCTTTTGTCTTTCCTTTGAGGTTTCTCTGGCCTTAGGTGCCATTGATGGTGGATGAAAAATAAAAAGCTTAGGCTTTTTACCACACCAAACTTAAAATTTTGCTCGCCCTCGAGCAAGAAAAGAAAGAAGAGAAGAAGAAGATGGAGGTGAGTGAGGGGAGATGGGATCGGCTATATGAGAGAAGAAGGGGTTTGTGTTGTGTGAAAACGAAGAAGAAAGGAGAGGTATTTATAGGGATAGGGGAGGGTTAGGTTTCGGCCATTTTGGGTGGGAATGGGTGGGAAATTGAATTTGAATTTGATGGAGGTAGGTGGGGTTTATGGGGAAGAGGAGGTTGATGTGAATGGTGCATGAGGTAATTGGGAAGAGGTGAGGTGATTGGGAAAGTGTGACATTGAAATGAGATTTGGATTAGGAGAGTGTGATTAGGATTAAAGAAAAGGTAGGTGGGATCCTGTGGGGTCACAGATCTGAGGTGGGGATCCTGTGGGGTCCACAGATCCTGAGGTGAAAAAGAAATACCATTCCTTCACCATATAGGCGTGTAAATTGCCTTTATGCATCATTCTGGCGTTCAAACGCCCATTGGTGCATGTTCTGGGCGTTAAACGCCCATGTAATGCATGTTTCTGGCGTTGAACGCCAGTTTCATGCTTGTTTCTGGCGTTCAGCGCCAGATTGTCCTCTGTGTGCGCATCCTGGCGTTAAACGCCAGGATGTAGCTTGTTTTGGGCGTTCAGCGCCAGAAAGATGCTCTGTTCTGGCGTTGAACGCCAGCCAGATGCATCTTACTGGCGTTGAACGCCAGTCTGCGCTGCCTCCAGGGTGAAAAATTTTTTTCTTCTGTTTTTGACTCTGTTTTTAATTTTTTTGATTTTTTCGTGACTCCTCATGATCATGTACCTAATTAAACACAAAAATAACAAAGAAATAAAATAAAATTAGATAAATAAAATTGGGTTGCCTCCCAACAAGCGCTTCTTTAATGTCAATAGCTTGACAGTGGCTCTCATGGAGCCACAAGGTGATCAGGTCAATGTTGTATTTAGAGTTTGGATATGGAATTTGAACACCAAACTTAGAGTTTGGTTGTGGCCTCACAACACCAACTTAGAGTTTGACTGTGTGGGCTCTTCTTGACCTTGAACTGAGAGAAGCTCTTCATGCTTACTCTCTTTTGTCACAGAGGGATGGCCATGTGCCTGAAACACAAGGTATTCCCCATTCAATTGAAGGACTAACTCTCCTCTGTGAACATCTATCACAGCTTCTGCTGTGGCTAGGAAAGGTCTTCCTAGGATGATGCATTCATCATCTTCCTTCCTAGTATCTAGGATTATGAAATCAGCAGGGATGTAAAGGCCTTCAACCTTCACTAGTACGTCCTCTACCATCCCATTAGCTTGTCTCATTGACTTGTCTGCCAATTGTAATGAGAACAAGGCAGGTTGTACCTCAATGATCCCCAGCTTCTCCATTACAGAGAGTGGCATCAGATTTATCCCTGACCCAAGATCACATAGAGCTTTTTCAAAGCTCATGGTGCCAATGGTGCAAGGTATTAAGAACTTGCCAGGATCTTGTTTCTTTTGAGGTAGAGTGTCCTGAATCCAAGTATCTAAGTCACTAATGAGCAAGGGAGGTTCACTTTCCCAAGTCTCATTACCAAACAACTTGGCATTCAGCTTCATGATAGCTCCTAAGTATTGAGCAACTTGCTCTTCAGTCACATCTTCATTCTCTTCAGAGGATGAGTATTCTTCAGAGCTCATGAATGGCAGAAGGAGATTTAGTGGAATCTTATGGTCTCAATTCCTCAGGGATCCTTAATAGGAACTCCTTCTTGCTTGAAGGACGTCCCAGGAGGTCTTCCTCACTGGATTTTCGTCCTCCTCCTCCTTGTGCATTCGGCCACTTTGATCAAATCAATGGCCTTGCACTCTCCTTTTGGATTCTCTTCTGTATTACTTGGGAGAATACTGGGAGGAGTTTCAATAACTCTCTTACTCAGCTGGCCCACTTGTGCCTCCAAATTTCTAATGGAGGATCTGGTTCATTCATGAAACTGAAAGTGGCCTTTGACAGATCAGAGACTATATTGCTAAATTAGAATTATTTTGTTCAGAGTTCTCTGTCTATTGCTGAGAAGATGATGGATATGTCTTACTATTTTCAGCCTATTGCGTCCACCATTGTTAAAGCCTTGTTGAGGCTTTTGTTGATCCTTCCAGGAGAAATTTGGATGATTTCTCCATGATGGGTTATAGGTATTTCCATATGGTTCACCCAGATAATTAACCTCTGCCATGGCAGGGTTCTCAGGATCATAAGCTTCTTCAGAAGCTGCCTCTCTAGTACTGTTGGATGCATGTTGCAATCCATTCAGATTTTGAGAGATTATGTTGACCTGTTGAGTCAACACTTTGTTCTGAGCCAATATGGCATTCAGAGATCAATTTCAAGAACTCCTTTCTTTGAGGTACCCCATTATTCACAGAATTCCTCTCAGAGGTATACATGAACTGGTTGTTTGCAACCATGTCAATGAGTTCTTGAGCCTCTTCAGGCGTTTTCTTCAGGTGAATAGATCCCCTGCAGAATGGTCCAGTGACATTTTCGAAAAT